>NC_056731.1:1896432505-1896502505 GCF_019279795.1 Protopterus annectens | reverse complement strand
TTTTATTTGATATTTTTCTTTTTCTTTTTTTCACTGGTTTGAGTTTATTTTTATCATTGGAATGAATTTCAAGGAAATGAGAAATGTTTGTTTGCTGTGGGTATATGTAAGAGTGTGTGTGTGTGTGTGTGTGTGTGTGTGTGTGTGTGTGTGTGTGTGTGTGTGTGTGTGTGTGTGTGTGTGTGTGTGGGTGTTCTGTAGATAGACAGACACATAGATATAAATATATAGATAGATAGATAGAGAGATAGATAGATAGATAGATAGATAGATAGATAGATAGATAGATAGATAGATAGATAGATAGATATAGATGTATACCCCAAAGGGTGAAAGTTGACACGGCTAGACTGTTCAGTAAAAACTTCAAGAAAGACTTAGCCAAGCTAGAATTTTCACTGTGTAATACCTTAAACCTCCTGTAGTAGAGGCCCATGGAATCTGTGCAAATGACCCCTTAAGGATATACCAGTTGTCTATTTTCGTCCCATTCAACCTTTGTGAAAATTTATTTAAAATGAATGATGGTCACTGATTGACAGCCTTGTCTTACTTGCTGAAGCTGCCAGCTGCAGCTCTGTGTTAGTGCCTAGTAATAATTAGCTGCTGTTTTAGTGCCTTTTAATAAAACAAAGTGTGGTTAGTGCACATAAACGTTGCAAACTATTAACCTTTAGTCTTCACGCAGTACTCTCTGAAGTAACTTGTCTATATAACCGTCGACACGTACAAGACTGTACAGTTTGTAGGGTTTACTGTCTTCAAGTTTGCTTTTCATACAAGATGAAAGATGTTCTCCATTAAGCTGATCTAACAAGAAATCAGATCTAACATCATACATTTGTACTGTTGCCCCGATAATGGAAAAGTAACAATTTTTACTATACTTTTATATACATTTTCTTATGAAATTTGGATCCTGTCCATGAGAACAGTCTATTGTTTAATACCTTAATACCTTTGGAATGTGCAGTCTCTTACTTTGGTATCCTCTGATGTCATACAGTCTGTTCTATTTCAAGGTGAATTATGTGACAGTTCAGTAAGTTGTCCTCGCCTCCAACCCGGTTCCTTCCTTGCACCTGCGATTCAGGAATTCTTTATCTGTAATCCATGAAGCTTGTATCAAACACTGAATATTCAGTTAAATGACTTTTTTAAGGAGTTATCCTTATCAGCATTTTTCTCAAGCTGTACCAGAACCTGAACATTCATGTTACATTACGGATGAATGCCGTTTTTTTATTTATTTGATTTTTAGCTGAGAACAGTTTAACCCTTTAACATATGTATGCCAGCAAACAGAAATGTTGTATCTGGCTATATTATTCTCCGTATATTCTAGCAAACAGAAGTGTATATGCATCTAACTAGCAAACAGGTGTACATGTATTTATAAATCTCTAAATATGTATCTAACACTTTGGGCTGTCAGATCAGGCTGAATCTGACTTTGGCATTATTTCTGAAGCTTACTGATCCAGGACTCTGACTCCTCCACTACCCAGAATTCCCTCCACTCCACCTTACTATCTCTGATCTCGTTTGCCTTCTGAAATATTCAGTCATGTATTTGAAGGCTTCTCATCAAATGATAAGATTATTATTATTATTATTATTATTATTACAGATAGTCATAGCATAGCATTTTTTGAAGTGTGTGTGTGTGTGTGTGTGTGTGTGTGTGTGTGTGTGTGTGTGTGTGTGTGTGTGTGTGAGAAATGCATTGTTACTAGTTTAGGACTGTAAGTCTGAATCATATTATTATTGCTTATAATTTAAAAAAAATGAGTTCCTTTAGTGCTTCCAGCAGTGTCTTTACTAGAAGTTTGCTTATAAAATAACCGCAAAGGGTGTAAAAGTGGAAAAAACACCACAAATGAAGAAATAAATATCCACTTCTGGAGCCGATATACTACAACCCAAACTGAGATTTATTAATAAAATTCACAAAGGAAAATAACATCCACAGTAGTCAAGCGCTTTCGTCAAATGACTTCTTCAGAACACAATTACATAGTCACATCTCATTTTATACTTGTTGGTAATAAGTCTAATTAGTCAATAATTAACATTTAAAAAGGCAATGTCTAAAATAATCATGAATATATACAAAAAACTGTGTAAAACACCAGTAATTCTGAAATCAAACAGATATAATAGTAGTTAAAAAACTAGATACTGTGTGAATATTAAAACTAACATGTCACAGTTTTGTAGCCCTAAACCTAAGTTCAGGTTTGATACTGATGGCATCATTAATACCTGGAACCCCTGTGGCGTTTAGCTTAAGTTGCCACCTAGCTTCTGCTCTTAATAATTTGTTAGTCCAATCCCCCCCTCTAAAATCCACATAAATTACTTCTAAAATAGCAAACCTAAAGGAGTGGGAAGGATTAATGTTAATATGTTTAAACAGTGCATTTTTTTCATCTTTTTTTATAATGCTATAACAATGTTCATAAATCCTACGATTTAACCTCCTTTCCATCTTCCCTATGTAGAAACATCCACAGTCTTTGCATAAAGCTAAATAGACCACACCAGTTGTTGTACATGAACCTGACTTCAATTTCATATGGACCTAATTTTACCATGGGGGCTTCAAGAATATAACAGCAATAGTCACAAGCACCACATTTGGTGGTCCCTTTCTTTTTATGGTTCTTGTTTACTTACAGGGTTAATAGTAACTTGAAATGTATTTTGGAGAACAGACACCCAAAAAAGAACCATAAAAAGAAAGGGACTACCAAATGTGGTGCTTGTGACTATTGCTGTTATATTCTTGAAGCCCCCATGGTAAAATTAGGTCCATATGAAATTGAAGTATTTTTTTCTCAGGTTCATGTACAACAACTGGTGTGGTCTATTTAGCTTTATGCAAAGACTGTGGATGTTTCTACATAGGGAAGATGGAAAGGAGGTTAAATCGTAGGATTTATGAACATTGTTATAGCATTATAAAAAAAGATGAAAAAAATGTACTATTTAAACATATTAACATTAATCCTTCCCACTCCTTTAGGTTTGCTATTTTAGAAGTAGTTTATGTGGATTTTAGAGGGGGGGGTTGGACTAAAAAATTATTAAGAGCAGAAGCTAGGTGGCAACTTAAGCTAAACGCCACAGAGGTTCCAGGTATTAATGATGCCATCAGTATCAAACCTGAACTTAGGTTTAGGGCTACAAAACTGTGACATGTTAGTTTTAATATTCACACAGTATCTATTTTTTTAACTACTATTATATCTGTTTGATTTCAGAATTACTGGTGTTTTACACAGTTTTTTGTATATATTCATGATTATTTTAGACATTGCCTTTTTAAATGTTAATTATTGACTAATTAGACTTACTACCAACAAGTATAAAATGATATGTGACTATGTAATTGTGTTCTGAAGAAGTCATTTGACGAAAGCGCTTGACTACTGTGGATGTTATTTTCCTTTGTGAATTTTATTAATAAATCTCAGTTTGGGTTGTAGTATATCGGTTCCAGAAGTGGATATTTATTTCTTCATTTGAGAAGTTTGCTTATAGTATGACAGATAAGATCCAAGGGTTTAAAAAGTGTACAGCCTGTGGGCATAAGATTCCATCACAGGATCTACACTGTTTGTGTGTATATTGCTTGGGCGCTACCAACTTGAAGGTAGATTCTGAGGCCTGTGCCTGCTTTGACTGTAAAGTCATCCAAATGAGAAAAGAGAAGCCTATCTTGAAAAGGTCTTCTTCTCCCTCAGTCAAAGTCTATTCTTTCTTAGAATTCTGCTCCTTCAGAGTCTCCAGGAAAAAAGACTGACAAGTTAAAAGCCTAATGAGAAGGAAAAAAACAAAACTAAAGAAAATGTTGAGAATGCAAAATCTAACAAGTCTCAAAAATGGTTCCTGAATCCAAAAGTTCCTTTATGTTCAGATATGAAGGCACCATGGAAGTTGGATTCACTGACCCCCCCCCCCCCCCGCCCATACAATTGCCCTTGCCTGAGTTCCTTTTCTCACTGGAACCAGTATCTATAGATTGCAGTCACCTATTTTGCAAGAGAAGAGATTCTCTCAACCAGCTTCTGTAGCATCCTCCTTGACTTATGCTCAGTGATCCAGAAGCCTTACAGAGTTTGAGGTCAACAAAATAATGAAGATGTTTATGAGAATGCAGATTTAGCTTCAGCATCTCTCTGTGCTGTACACTTCAAAAGCACAGGGTATGGGCCCAACAACCCCACCCATGTTATCTCTGGTACTGTCCATCCTTTTATGTCCAATTTCCATGGACCTGAGCTGTACAAACGTGTTTTTGCCAGAGACAACAGTCCAAGTAACTTTGACTCCAGTGGCATCCCTGACTCTCTCAACTCTGAGGCTGTCAGATCAAGACAAGTCTTGAAGCAGAAGTATTGACACAGGGACTCAGGGACATAGATTCATAGGTTCATAGGTTGGTACTAGGCTATTGGCCCTAGGGCCTATACAAGCCTAGCCATAACAATTCCCTGGCTATTTCTTCCCACAATATTTACTTCCCTGGACCCCTGTCTAGCAGTGTGACTGACATGATCCCCAGGGTGAATTTCCTATCTCCCATCCAATTGTCAAGGTTACTTTTGAAGAGGGCCAAAGAGGCACTGTGCTTGACATGTATGGGCAGTCTATTCCAGAGTCTGGGAAGTCTCTGGGTCAGGAACCTATCGCTCCAGCATGTTTTGTTCATTGTGATGACAAGGTTTAGATCCCTGGAGCATGTGGCTCTGAAGGATTGGGATTTCTTTAAGTGTAGTATGTCCAATAGCTCTGGGTTTGACATGGCCTTGTATGTTAAGCAGAGATCGCCTCTGAGTAGATGATATGCGACAGAGTATAGCTGGAGTTTTTTAGACGATCAGCATAGGGCATCTTCTTTAGGCCTGTGATTTTTTTTAGTGAGGTATTTCTGTGGCCTTTCCAGTTGTTGCAGATGTCTTGAGAGGTACATAACAAATGGAGTGTTGTATTCTATAATGGGGCTAATTAAGGATGAGTACAGTGGGACAATGACCTCCTTTTTTTCTGGATGAAAAGCCCTTAGTGATGAGGTGTGCTACATAGAAGGATTTCCTGACTGTTGTGTTGATGTGGCTATCGAAGGTAAGACCACTGTCCACTTGTGTCCCTAAGTCTCTTATCACACTTTCTATGTTTAGTGTACTGCCATCTATGTGGTAATTCACAGGTACATGTTTTTCCCAAAAGGGATAACCATACATTTCTTGGCATTTAGCTTGAGCCCATGGCTGTGGCACCAAGCATCTGTTTCTGTAAGGCCCTTTTGTAGAATATCCACATCATTTGGGGATTCATTAATGGCTCCCATTTGCTAGCCAGAGTCCTTTAGTGTTGGCCTGTACTTCAGAGAACTAGATGCCAAACAAGAGCAGTCCCAGGACTATACCCTGAGGTACTCCACTTGTCACTTGTCTGGAGCTGGATTTGGAGTCAGCTACTTTTACAGTGTGGGTTCTGTCAGTAAGCCAGTTGGCAACCCATCGAGTGACAAAGGGATTAATGCCAAGCTTAGTAAGTTTATCTGTGATTCCAGAGTGGAAGATGGTGTTGAAGGCCTTGACGTGGTCCAGATAGTCTGTGTGGACTGTCTTACCCTTGTTCACAGCTCTGGAGACTGATTCAAAGAAGTCAATCAGGTTCAGAAGGCAAGATTGGCCCTTCACGAACCCAAACTGGGTGGGGTCCAGTATTTAAAGGTTACCAATGTCTTTGTTTATAAGTTCCATGATAATACGTTCCATGACCTTGCAGATCAGGCTCATTAGACTAATGGGGCAGTAGTTCCCAGGATCCAAGGTGGATTCCCCCCTTGTGGAGTGGGATAATTGCAGCTGTGCACCACTCAGTGGGCATGAAGCCTGAGGTGAGGCTATGATTAAACATGACACTTAGATGAGGTGCCAGTTCATTTTGTAATTCACGTAGTACACAGCCTGGGATGTTGTCTGGTCCCATGGATGCTGTATTCTTAGCTTTGGAGAGTGTGTTTTTTACCTGTGTGGCCATTATTACTGGAATCTGGCAATCTTTCGGCATTGAGATAGACCCTTTAGGGGGTGAGAGGGGGGAGAAGTTGGCACTGAATCGATCTGCCAGGATATTGGCAATATCCTAGGGATCAGTATATTTAATGCCATTCTGTTGTAGCTCAAAGCAGATCTGAGCATTGCCATTTAGATTCTTGACATAGCTATAGAATGCCTTATGGTTGTCTTTGGAATCTTTGACAATTTTATTTTCGTAACCAACTTTGGCGAACTTTATGAGGGATCTCAACTTCTTACTGAGGCTGTTAAGGGAGTTTTTTGCATCCTGGGATTTTCCTCTTTTCTGCAACAGTTTCTTCCTTTTGTTATAAAGTGTGTTTAAGGCAGAGGACCACCAGATTGACTTCTTTTTTTTGAAGGAGAGCGTCTTGGTTCTATTTGGGATGGCACAATTCATGCACGAGTGGATGTGCTCGTACAGTGACTTAGTGTAGGATTCAGCAGTCAAACTTTCAGTTCCTGTCTGCATGAGTGTCATGACGTTTGTCACTTCTGACTTGAGTAACATGAAGTTGGCTTTAGAGAAGTTTTTTACAGAGGTTTCTTTACTGGGGGATGGGGGGGGTGTGGATGTCAAGGGTGATTAGCTTATGGTCAGACCTGACCAATGAGGGGGTGACCATAGGTGTGGAGCATCGATTTCCTATGTTGGTAATGACCAGGTCTAGGATATTGGAGCCCCTGGTGGGACTATGGATTAGTTGATCCAGGGCATTGGAATTTATAAATTCCAAGAACTGTTGGGCAAAGGTGTTGTTACATGAATAGTTTTCCCAGTTAATGGCAGGGTAGTTGAAATCACCCAGTATTAGGGTGTTTGGTTGTATCTTAATATTTTCCAGTATATTTAGGAAGTTGTAGTGAGAATCTTGGGGCATGGTGGGAGATCTGTAGCAAGCTACAATCTAGATTGCAGTCTTACCTAGTGTTAGTTGCACCTTGAGAATTTCAGACGCACTGTGTTGGGCAACTAGCCTGGTGGTGTGAATATTCTTGGTGAATATGGACACTCCTCCACTGTTAGTGTTTCGGTCCTGGTTTGGTGGTAGGAGTTGTAGACTGGTATTGCAGGGGTGTTCCCTGGAGCCTTGAACCAGGTCTCAGTTACTGCACAGATATTGATGTTCTCCATTTTTAGGAGTGCCTCGAGAGAGTGCATTTTGAGGTTTAGACTTTTAGCATTGAGTAGCATTACCTACAGATTTTGCATGCTTGCACCTGTTAGGTTTGTCCTTTGAACTTTGCCTAAAAAAGGCACTATAGGTGTGGCAAGAGCCTTAGCCAGTAACCTGAATCCCAGGGGTGACAGGTGCAGACCATCTCTGGCAAAGCATCGTGGTCTGTCAATCATATCGTCCTAGGCAGACAGATACTGGATCCCCTTTGAATGACACCAGAAGCTTAGCCAATTGTTGAAGTCAATCATTTTGTCCTTATACTGTGGTATCATTCTGGGCAAAGGCAGGATACTACTCAGGGCTAGGGTCATACCTGCCTGAGCCACATGATCCAAGAGCTCTTCCATGTCTCTTTTCATGTAGTCTAGGGAGGTATGTCTCAAGTCATTCACTCCAACATGGACAATAAGTTATATTTGTATATGTTGTGGAGTGACTTGAGTGCATGCATTATGTGGTGGATCCTGGCACCCGACAGGCAGCTGACTGCATTTTTCTCTTTGTTCAGCCTGGTGAGTGGGACATCAGTGTGCCTGACTATAGAGTCATATGACTAAAGTTTTGGGTATGTTGTCTTGCCTTAGGGGCTGTTGTTGGGTGGCACATTGGTGTTGTGAGCTGTGTGACACTTTGGTTGTGATTGGTGTTTGCATTTCAGCTTTGGAGGTCCTTGTTGCTTGGACAGGTTACTGTTAAGTCCTCCGCATATGAGGGTTTAGTGTTGCTATGTGAGGGTGTTGGTGGTGTGAGTTTAAAAGGCTTATGTGTTTGCTTGAGGTGTAGTGCTGGTGTTAACCTTCTCCTCTTAACTGTCTAGCACAATCTTGGGTGGAGAAAGCTTTGCTTCCAGTTTGGCTATGTTAGTGCATCTCTCACAGGTTGTAGTGTTGGGTGGTAGGAGGAGAGGGTTGTCTGTGTGCATGAGGTAATTATTGCATTGCCCCAGTATGCCCAGATTCACCAGGTGGACAGGAGAAATCACCAGAAGCTGACCCTTGGACATGCCTGGTTTGGTGCTTTTTTTGTAAAGTACAAGAGCTGTTTTCCCTTACCCTAGCAAGGTACTTTGCAATTATAGGCTGTTTAGTGCCTACAATTAATTTATCCTTATTAACAAGGAGAGTTGACTGCTTGTATCAGTTTAAGATTTCCTAGTGCTTTCCAGCAGGTTTTAGAGCAAGTGTTAGTCACAGGGATGCTTAAAGGTAAGATGAAAAAAACAATGGTTTATCCTAAACACTGCAGTGTGCACTAGAGGAGTTAGATGTGAAAGTAAGTAACTTATGTTTTACCTGTCTAAAAAGTTAAGTTTTAGTGGAGAGTCACTATTTTTAAAACAGCAAGATAACTTGAAAAGGGGTGGTCACTTTTGTATTCTGGTACTATGGAATACAGTAGGATGGCCAATAAATTTAAATAGTTGAAGGGGAGGGATTTCACAAAATGATAATTTTGCACTTACACAAGCCAGTAAAAGGAGAGAGGAAATGAGATATATGGTCAAGTTAACATAAGGGGCAGGCAACTAGAAAGACAGTGGTGTTTAAGAACACATCAGTAACCGGGTGAGAGGGTGGGGAAAACATTCTGCCTGACTCAGAAGAGACAGAGCTGTGGTCTCTTTTCAAGTTTTAATATGCAATTAAAAGCAGAATACAAGTAAAACACAAGGTAAAGAAAACAAATCACAGTATTCAAAATAGAAAAAGGCAATAAAGTAATACAAAATACAACAAATAAAACACAGACTAACCTTTCTCTCACAGCAAAGTGTAGCAGAGTCTGAGTGAGCCTTTCTAGTAAAGCTCTGCAATGTATTTTACCCCTTAAATAGAAGGTTTAGTTCCTAGCTCCACCCCCTCAGTTCACAGATGATTAACCTTAACTGACCTGTTCTATCTTATGTGTGAGTCCTTAATTGATCTGTTCTGATTTCTGCCTGACTCACAAGAGACAGAGATGTGGTCTCTTTTCAAGTTTTAATAAGCAGTTAAAAGTAGAATACAAGTAAAACACAAGGTAAAAAAACAAATCACAGTATTCAAAACAGAAAAAGGCAATAAAGTAATACAAACTACAACAAATAAAAAGCAAACTAACCTTTCCCTCACAGCAAAGTGTAGCAGAGCCTGGGTGAGGCTTTCTAGTAAAGCTCTAAAATGTTTTATTTTACCACTTAAATAGAAGGTTTGGTTCCTAGCTCCACCCCCACAGTTCACAGATGATTAACCTTAACTGACCTGTTCTATCTTATGTGTGAGTCCTTAATTGATCTGTTCTGAATTCTGCCTGACTCACAAGAGGCAGAGCTGTGGTCTCTTTTCAAGTTTTAATATGCAGTTAAAAGTAGAATGCAAGTAAAACACAAGGTAAAGAAAACAAATCACAGTATTCAAAATAGAAAAAGGCAATAAAGTAATACAAAATACAACAAATAAAAAGCAAACTAACCTTTCCCCCACAGCAAATTGTAGCAGAGTCTGAGTGAGCCTTTCTAGATCAACTCAGAAGCTCTCTGAGCCATCCCTGCCCCTCAGGGCCTCAGCTCTCAACAGCTGAGGTCTGAGGTCAGTCTCAGACCTGAGGTCCATCGAGGCCAACAAGTTTGCTTTTCTTCCCTTAGATGGTAGATGACTTCCTTCGGCACAAATTGCAGCCTCAGTCTTTGAGACCTTCAAAAGAGTTTTAGCTGGACCAAAGGAAAAGGCGCTATCCTTAAGCTTGGCTCCACCTCAACTTCAAGGGGGTGCTGCTTTTCCATCCACTCATTCTCATCGACAGGGATAACCAGTACCAGTAGACTCAGAGGCCACTTACTATTTAAGTTCTCATTTTGATTTTGATCTTTCTGATCAACCCAAAACTATTAGAAAATGGTCATGCAAATGGAATTACTTGGACTCTTCCACAGAGTCAGTCACCAAAAATAACAATTCCCTAGTTTTCCCCTTGGAAAATATCACCTTTGATAAGATCCTCAAACTGATAAAGCAACAAGGGGGCTGGCCACCAATGATTCTTCACCAGATGAGTCTGTATTCCTCAAAGCCTTTCTTCTGGCTCATCTGCATCATGGGTAGTACTGTTCATAGACCTTCTGATAGACCTTGTTACTCAGCAGGCATGGAAGGATCCTGATGAGGTGGAACCTATTCTGAAGATGCCAGATAGGATATTGGTAACCCATAAGGGCAGGAAACACTGGATCAATGTTCCCCTAGTAGATGCCATGGTTGTATTGCCAACCACAAAGAAGGAACTGTCTGAAGAAAGTTTCTATGTCCATCCTCCTAATAGAGAATCTAGGGCATTGGACAGGTTTGAGAAATTAACTTACATTTCAGTTACATTTGCCCTCAGAGTGCTGAACTATTTAGCCCATGTTACACATTTCCAAAGGAACTTGACCAAATAACTAATCAAGTCACTCTTGGGTAACTTCCCCATGGATGTTCAAAAGACTGTGGGCTACCAGCTAACTACCCTTACGTCTACTTCAGATGTGTCCATGCATCTTATATCCAGTGCAGCTGATGGTACAGCTACGGCAGCACGTATAGGCATCAGAATGTGCTGGCATGCCTGGATGCAACTTTGACATTTTGTGGAAGGCTTCACAACATCCTTTGTTAATGCCCGAATTGATGGTTCCATGGTTTTTGCACCAAGAGTGAAAGGTACACTAACCAGAAGAAAACAGGATGGTAAAACCTTCTCTTCTGTAGGAATCTGCTTTTCCACTCCTCAAAGGACCTTTTCCAGGAATTAGATGGGTGGCAAGAAGATGTGGTTCAGGAAGTCACAGGATTATTACCACTAGTCTCCTGCCGATAGACCTCCTCATGGTAGAGAAGGAGGTATTCAGATTGATGTTGCCCAAGAGGCAGACTGCATAATCAGGGTTTTCATGGTCCCTTTACCAAAAAGCCCTGTCATCACTACTGAAATATTGCCCAACTGTCTTTCTCTGTACCCACAAGTCTTGCAGAACATCACAACAGATTTATGGGCGCTGAAGATAATAACCAGAGGCTGTTCAATCCCCTTTTTCTTATCCACCAAGGAAAAAGAGAAAGGTTCCTAACATTCCACCCAGTCAAAGAGAATCTGCAGCAGTAAAAGTCTCCAAGCTGCTAGAAAAAAGAGTTTTCCAACAAGTCCCCAGAGACCAGTTAGAGTCCAGAGTCTACTCCAGGTTCTTTTTTGTACACAAGGAAACAGGTTCCTCAGACCAGTTTTGGAATGGAGTCATTTAAATCAATTTGTAACACAGACAAAATTGTGAATGGTCCCTCTTCAGTCCATACCACCTCTACTGAAGAAAGATGATTGGAAGTGCTCTTTGGATCTCTAGGACACCTATTATCATATAAAAATACAGAAGTGATGGAGGAGATTTCTCCATTTCCAACTGAGAGCAAATAATTATAAGTTCAAGGTTCTGTCCTTTGGTCTTGCCATAGCCAGTAGGGGATTTACAAAAGTTATGGCAGTAGTAGCAGTGCACCTCTGCTTGCTATGGTTCCAAATTTTCCTATATCTAGATGATTAGCTCCTCACTACTTCGGCTACTGATTTACTACTTCAATAGCAGGGCCATTTGTTTCAGTTAATGCTTAACTTGGGGATTATGGTCAACCAACCCAAGAGTCGGGTACTCCCAAACCAGCAGAATTCGTAGGATGTCACCCAGACAAGTATTTACAAATAGCCAAGATTTGATGTCTTTTTTGTCTGTTCCTCATCTGATGGTTTTCAGATCTGTCCTTGGATCTTGCTTCAGGCACTTCATTAGACTTAGGGTCTGTAGCTCAAGCTCCTCCTGCCCATACCCATAATCCTTTCTTCTGCTAAATTACCTCAGATCTTATTTGCCACTTCAGAATTTAGATGTGGTCACAGATATTTTGAGTAGGCTGTGGGTTAGGTAGGTAAATTTCTGCTTATTCTGGTCAGTTCTTCTCTTTGTCTTCATACACACACACACACACACACACACATATATATATATATATATATATATATATATATATACATATATATGTGTGCATATTATGTGTGTGTGTGTGTGTGTGTGTGTATATATATATATATATATGTTTAAAGATTTAAACATTTCTTTCTAGAGTCCCTATTTCCTACACTTGTAGTCAGCTGGCCTTCTGCCCTTTGCCTATCATGCCACCTAACTTCTAGGTATTTCATTTTACTACTGTTGTTGGTACTTCTTTTTCTGTTTCTTGGGGCTTTCAGAGTCAGTTCAGCTATGTCTTGGGTAGTCCCCTGGCAGACAAGATGGTGGACCTCATTTCCTGCCAGGCTTGTAAAGCTCCAGATGTTATGGAGCTTATTCACAAGAGCCCAGATAAGTATCTCATTGCACCAAAGGATAGGGCCCATTGGAGCAAGGGTCCCCCAGTGGATGCTGTAGTGGTTGCAGCAGCAACCAGAAAAGAACTTGCAGAACAGAGTTCTTCTGTTCATCACACAGAGAATCCAAGGCATTGTACAGAAAGATGCATTCCAAAATATTCATGGATCCTCTCAGGACTCCTACGGAGACATATCCACCCCATCCCCACCTCAGAAGAGGAAACTAAGGTTGCCCAACTGCTGCACTCTGGAGGCAGTCAGGGGACACTGATTTGTATACCCAGAAGACTGGACAGCCATTACCAAAGATACTTGGGTGTGCAGAATAATATCCAGGATTTATTGCATGCCATTTTTCCTTCTACCTCTCGAACAGAACAAAAGAATTCCCAATGTTCCACCCAGTCAGAGGAAAGCAGCAGACATAGAAATAGAAAAGCTGCTGAGAAAAAAAGTCATCCATGTGGTTTCCCCCAGACCAACAAGGATCTGGAACCTATATGAGATTCTTTTTTGAGCCATAGAAACAAGAGACATAAGACCAGTTTTGCAATCTGAATCAATTCGTAAAACACTGAATGTTGCAGATGGTTATGGTTCAGTCCATTTTGCCACTGTTGCAGAAGGATGATTGGATGTGCTCCATAGATCTCCAGGATGTGTACTATCACATCAAAGCATGCAGGTACTTCAGGAGATACCTGCACTTCTGGTTGGGAGACAGTCATTACCAGTTCAGTGCCCTACCCTTTGGTCTCACCACAGTTTCCAGAGTGTTCACCAAATGTATGGCAGTGATTGCAGCTGACTTGAGATTGCACAGAATTTGTGTGTTTCCTTACCTAGATGACCAGTTCTTTCTGCTTACACCAAACCTCTATTGATTCAGGCCAGGGATTACTTGATTCATCTGTGTCTTAAACTGGGCATCACTGTGAACTATGCAAAATGTCAGCTCTCCTCTATGTAAGCCCTGGAATTCATTAGTGCTCATCTGGACATGGTGACACAGATTGCATGCTTACCACAGACTAGGATCAAAGCATTACACATTCTCTGTCTTCCTTCTCCTCTATCCAGGCTGTTATTAGAACTTCTCAGATCAATGTCAGCCTCTGTAGTTCTGGTACCTTTAGCAAGATTTTTCATAAGGTTATTACAATAGACCCTTGCGGTACAATGGTCCAT
Organism: Protopterus annectens; assembly: GCF_019279795.1. Lineage (NCBI taxonomy): Eukaryota > Metazoa > Chordata > Ceratodontiformes > Protopteridae > Protopterus > Protopterus annectens. The sequence continues at coordinate 1,896,488,671 of NC_056731.1, read as the reverse complement.
AGGGCGTCACACTCTGACTGTGTCTATTTGATTTACATATATTTACAAACAACACATATCTTGGTGGATTCATGCAGAAGAGGTTTCTCTGGGCTTCCCCTTTTAGTCTTACTACACCCAAAGACACAGCGACAATGGATGTTGGGGGGCATTACTTGGAAATGACAGTCCAAGGCATATGGTCTCAGTTAGAGGTCAGTCTTCACATTAGTATCCTAGAAATGAGAACAGTTCTATTGGTGTTGCAGGCATTTCAAGATGCTGACCCTCTAGGGATGGTTGTTATTCAGATGGGCAACATGTCAGTGATCTGGTACATCAATAAACGGGAGAAACTTGTTCCTACCCCCATGTCAAGAGGCAGTGAGAATGTGGAGATGGGTGATTTCCTCCAGACACTTTCTTTTAGCAATGCATATTCCGGGGAAGTCCAAAATGCTAGCAGACAAACTGAGCAGGTTCATTTTACTTCACCATGAGTTGTCTCTCAAACAGTTAGTGGCAGAAATTATATTTTACCAGTGGGGCCAACTATGCTGTGACCTCTTTGTTTCTCCTATCAATTCCAAGTGCAGTAGGTGCCTTGCCCTAATCCCCTCAGAGGGGTAGTCACCAAGAGACTCTTTGATTCATGATTGCCCCCCCCCCAGTCTCCTATATGCTCCCCCACCCCTCTCATTCCCATGTTTCTCAAGATAGCATTTCAGAGGAAGAGCAAGGCAATTCTCATTACACCATTCTGGCCTCAACAAGTGTGGTTCCCCTTCCTGTGGCCTTACCTAGTTTACCCTCCCTAGATGTTGGATCCTTCTCAGGATCTTATATTTCACACATCTATAGATGTTCTAACTGTCAAACTGACCACATGGTTTCTCCACTTCCAGTGATGGCTAGAAACTCCAGGCTTTCTTCCCCGGTTCATCACATCCTTACATCATCCCAGAAAGTCTTTGCCAGAAAGATTTATAAGAGCAAATGGAAAAGGTTTTCCATTTGGGCCCTCCAGAGACAATTAGACCCATTTTCAGCACCTATCCAAGCTTTTCTTGACTTCCAGGCTTCCTTTTTCTATCATGGAGCTAGACCAGCATACTCACATAGCATTTTGTGTTACCCCACCATCTCTGACAGATTTTTTGGTTTCTTTTTCCATCTCTCCACATATTTGCATAAAACAAGTAGACCCTTACTGATAGATTTTCTTTCCTCTCTCAGCTTTCACAAACCAGGTGCAAACTCAGAATCTTAGTATTTAGACATATTTTATGCCAGCCACTCCTATCATCCCTTGAACCATTTAAAAATCACCTGCTACCTGTTTTGGCATCTTTTCTACCTCCCCTGCCTTTCCGTTTACCATTTCAACCTCCCCTGCCTTTCCGTTTACCTTTCTGCACCCCATTATCTGGAAATCTGTGCCTCTCATGTAAGGTTGTAAGTACATTTCTAAAGTTTTGCAGTCACTGATCAATATAACATTATCTGATTAAATCAATTATGTTTGTAATGCTTCAGCAGTATCCTGTAAGATATCTTGTTAAAATATAGATTGTGTATTGACTTCCACTGCTTATAAAGTTGTAAAGCAGCTTCACTTTAACCATATTGCAGCTTATCAGTGTTTAAATGACTGCATTATTTTTATGTTTCTGTCTAACTTAGGTTCTATTTGTTACTTATTGTGTTGAATATAGTAAGCACCAAATGCTTCAGTGTACTACTTACCTGTATTTAGCTTCAGTTACTTACTGAGTTGAATCTTTGAACTGAATATAATTAGCAACAAATGAGTCAGTTTACTACTTATTGGTATTTAGCTTTCTGACTTTTGCACATGCAACCTGTTCTGAGTTGTCATCCTGTATTCACTAATGTGTTATAAGTGTGCAGGCTAATGTTGGATTTTCATTTTCTTATGCCTCTACTCTATTCTTTTGCTAGTATTCTGTCTCAACCCCGCTTCTCTATATTTTTCATACAGGACATAGCCCCTATGTGCAGTTCACTCGTCTGCTATGGCACCACCAACTAAATTTCACAGCACAGATTACTCATCCTAAAACAAGTCCTACAAGCAAACTTTGCTTACGGACAGATCTTACCACCAAAGATTTGTACATTTTTCTAAGTTTAAACAGTTATATTTGAATGTTCCTTTCAAGAGCAAACTATAATAGTAGCTACTTGTTGTGACAATCTGTTCAAGAAGTAGCCTATAGAGTGTTTGTTAGGGATGGCATTGCAGAGCTTTACCTCAGACTTGGCATTCTACTTATTCCTTCATCTGTTGCCTAACTCCCAGAGCTATTCATCACTAAGCCTCTCATACTTGCTTGTTACCTTTTTTCTCTCAGATAATACTGCTAGCTAACTTTCATTGCACTAAGCAACCGCATCTCGTATCTTACTACTTTTGACATTGTGGCTGTTAAGGTATCAGTTAGAGTCCCCTATTTACCTCAAGATAATTTTTATTGGCATAATATTGGATCATTTACTCCACACCTAACTGATAGACCATCATACACACATAGAATTTTGTGTCACCCCACCATCTCTGACATATTTTTTGTTTCTTTTTTCCCTCTCTCCCCATACTTGCATACTAGAAATAGTATCTTACTGATAGTTTTTCTTTCCTCTCACATCTTTCACAAACCAGGTGCAGCCCCACTCCATTTGCCCTCACTTTGCTTGGACTCACTCTGCTCCCCTTCCCTACCCCCAATCCCACCATCCACACCCACTACCACTAAACTTACACTTAACCTCTAACCACACCCCCAAACAAATTATCCAATCATAGACCACCTTGCCTATTACTTAGTCTCTGTGTCTCCTCTCTTAAAGACAAAACAACACCTCAGATTACAAACTCTATCTAGTTTTTTCCCTCCACCAAAACAGCTCAGTTCAATCACCATTTTACTTAGCCACACCATCCTACTTAGCTTATGCATAATTATCCACCAAAGCACCTCCTATCATAATCAAAAAGTAAGACACACACTCACTCACCAACAAATTCTGACCCCCCCCAATTACTCTCCCACATTAACAAATATTATTATATCCTCTCAACTCTTTAACAGCACAATTACAGAATTATTCAATGTCTGATATGCCTGTACTAAGGTAACGCCAAACCTATTATGTAAAATAACAATAACAATAATATTATTTAAAAGCATTTGCCAACTCTAGTGAAAACCACTACCACTCATACTGAGCTGTGATATACATCCCAACCCAGGCCCCCAAACTCCAATACAAACTCCTGCCTCAAGCATCAGCCCTCTCACTCAAAACATACCATATCTTTCTAACTGTACTACCAACCTTCTACTCTTAAATATGAACCTTAGAAGCTTACCAAATAAGATTCATGAATATCACGCAACCCTCTCCTTATACTCCCCTGACATTGTCACACTAACTGAAACCTTGCTTAAACCACATATAAAAGAAACCTAAATCCTTCCGCAAGACTATAACTTACTTAGAAGTGACAGATTACATAAGCGAGGAGGAGGCATAGCCATAATGTTTAGAAACTTATTAAACCTAGTACACCTCAACTATGCCCCACCAGTCCCCTCTAACTCTGAATTACTAATTTCTCGCTTAGAACTCAACCCCAATAAACACTTAATGATTATCACTGTCTACATTCTACCAGGTAATAACCAGTCCAAAATTGAAAACCTTCTTAGTTGGGTAGGAGTACATTTAACCAAGAGACCATTGTTATGGGAGATCTTAACTTGGACTGGAATACCTGCTCTTCCCAAAATCCATCAAACTTTATCAACTTATATAGGGTTCTCCAAAATGATACCTTCCTTAACTAGAGTCGACAAAAAAAAAATAAAAAACAAACTATCCTCCACTGGACCTTGACTAATAAGCCCAACCTTTACCAACATCCAGGCTGCCTTCCAGACAGTCTGAGTGACCTAATGCCCACCTACCTGGTTCAACACCAATCTAGCAGTCCAAAAAACATAATTTATAAACACATACGTAACAAAAGAAACATCTGTCCCAATCTATTTAAATCCATGCTATAACAATACAACTGGCAACCTCTAAAAAAACTTCCACTAGACTCCGCAGTACAACTATTCAATCAAACTTTCCTTGAAATACTAAATAATCTTGCCCACCCTAAGGAAAACATGAGTTAAAGCAAAACAAACTCCATGGCTTTTCCAGGAGACCAAGCAACTTCTCAAAAAGAGAGCTAGAGCCTGGTCCCAATATCAGGAGACCAAATCACAACCCTCCCTACTTACAGACAACTAAGAAACCAAGCCAAAATAAAAATCAAAAATGGCAAAAAAAGTCTTACTGTAGCTCATTACAACAAAAAAATCAAAACAACCCCCAGAAATTTTGTGGAACTATAAATCAACTCCTAAACCCTGGTTAAACTACTACTCCATCTCCCACCACCCCTAACACCTCTGACAGTACTGCATCCCAATTTAATTCCCATTTCATAAACTCAGTACTTTTTCTAGTAAATCAGGACAACAACACACCCCTAAGACTACTTTTAGGAGCCCTCCCAAACCTCAACTCATTCACTATCAAAACAATTCATACCAATACCATAAAATTGTTTCTTAACAAGTTAAAACCTACTGCTCTAGCCGGTCTATATTATAACCACAAAACCTCACTTATGCGAATATGGAAACATCGACATATATTTAGTGAACCACGAAAACACCGAACGTCCTGAAGCGTAAAATTCAAAATGTCGAATCGTCATAGTTGGCCAACCCCTCCGCCCGCTACGTACTATCTACCCAAACAAACTAAATAATCCACATACATACACTTAACAAAACCCTACTTCTAACCCTAAAGTAAAGCTTGCATATATTACTATGTATGCACTTACCTTAACCTGCATCCTAATCCTAAGGTCCGTAACTATTGCACACTTACGTTAAGGAGCTATACCGGAGAAGGGCCAACTATGACGATTCGACATTTCAAATTTCGCACTTCAGGATGTTTGGTGTTTTCGCGGTTCGCTAAATATGTGTTGACATTTCCATATTCACGTAAGTGAGGTTTCGTGGATATAATATAGACCCGCTCTGGCTGCTGACTGATTACCCAATGAATTTCTCAGAATAGCAGTGAACACAATTGCATAACCCATCTCCACTCTAATAAATCGGTCTATCACAGAACAATACATACCTAAACAGTGGAAAATATCTCATATCATACTTTTGCATAAAGGCAGCCTCTCAACAGAGTTATCTAACTACCAACCCATAGCATTGCCTAATACTCAACTCAAACAAAACTAAACTGATGATCTTTACTAAAGACAAATCACAAAGAACTCAATCCACCTTCAGTATCTTTTCATCTAACAACACCATAAAAGAACCAGTAGAACATACAAAACTTCTTGGGGTAACAATCAATAACTCACTAAAATTCGATAAACATTTGGCTTTAACCATTAAAAAGGTGCATACTATACTTGGAGCTTTGTATAGAGCAAAACCATTCCTCACAAATACCTACAGACAGGCTATAGCCAGAACATATCTCCTTTCCACCCTACTGTATGGCTCCCCCATCTTTACAAGTTTTATAAAAACAGACATTAACAAACTCGAGGTCTGCTATAACAAAACAGCTAGATGTGCCCTTAAACATCCAGATAGAATTCATCACTGCTCTGCACTACAAGAACTAAACTGGGTTGAATTTTCCAGCCTCCACCACCTAAACCAACTAACCATCACCCACTCCATCATCCACTAGCAAACAACTGTCCAACTCTCAAAGACCTAGTACAGCCATATACAGTAAACCCTCATTTAACCGGCACCCATGGGATTGGTAGATGCTGGATAACTATAGTTTCTAGCTGCTCGAGAGTTACTGCTAAAATTAGGCCTGACTAATACTGTACCCTATACTACTTGTTTGGTTTGACTTGTTCTCAGGTTGGGGAGAGAGGGAATTTATTCTTATCTTCCTTTTTAAAACTCTAAAACTCTAAAAACGTAAGGTATATTTCTGCAGGGGAAAAACAGAAAGTGCAACACATGAAAATTGTACTGTATTTCTTCGATATTTTTGTTGCCGGTTGCTTGAGTTCCAGTTTACTGTACCAACAATAGAACTTTGAGATCCTCTGAAAAATTATTACTAATAAGCACAAAAGCCAACAACAGCTTTGATGAATCCCTTTACTCATACAAAATATCCAAGATCTAGAACTCCATCCCACAACAAATTGTAAACACTACTAATATAAAAAATTTCAAATCACTCCTTAAAAATTACCTTAATGACAACTGGCTATGTTCCTGCTCTTCCCCTGGATGATCACTCAACAAACCCTTCCCCAGTTATCCAGTCCTGCTCTTGGCCCCAATATCCAAGTTCTATTTTCTGATACCTAAGTACTAATATCTAATAGCCAAGTCTCACTATCTTCTCCTCCTCTCTCCTGCAGAAAGGCTGAACCATCAAGACACTGTTTATCTTATTATTTTTGCATAAGGGACACAGTGATTTTTACAACTAACAAACATGCACTTTTGCATAAGGCACAAATTAATTCCTATATCTAAATAAAGATGCAACTCATTACTTATATTCAATTAACATCTTGATAAGACACAAGTCACAGGACATTTTCATGTAAACACATTCCATATTTTGTATTGTTTTAACCAATTACCTTATCTCTGATATTTGTAAAAATCCTTGTACAATTTTTTTGCATCTGTTGAACTTTTGCTTATATTCATATCTTCTGTGAATTTTTTTATTATCTATTCTTTGTATAACATGGAGCTTTTTTTCCCCAGGCCTCCCCTGAAAAGGGGTGTCTGGCTCAGTTGGACACTCCCAGTAAACAAATGAAAACTAAATAAATAAATACTCGACAATTAAGGTCCAACTTGCTACCCTTTCTAATTTTCACTTAGATGAGAACCATTCATTTTTGGCCTCTCTAAGATTATGTAAGGCTTCTCTTAAAGGTGCCTTTTTACTTTAACTTCCTGTTAAGGACCCCACTCCTAAACGGGATTTAACAGTAGTATATCAGGCTTGGCCCAACCTCCCTTTAAACCTTCAGCCAAGGTAGATTTAAAGGTATTATCATGGAAAACTTTTTTCCTGGCCACCATTACATTAGCTAGATGAGTAACAGAACTCCAGGTGCTTTCTTCTCAGCCGCAGTATCTGATTTTTCATAAGGACAAGGTATCCCTTTGAACTAATCCTTCTTTCCTGCCCAAGGTGGCATCAAAGACAACAATCAACCAGTCCATTAATATACCTGTTTTCTTTCCAAGTTTTTCCAACAAAGGAGAATACATGCTGCACCTGTTGGATGTTCATAGACAACTTGATTATATACTCACAGAACTTAAGATTTCAGAAAATCAGACCAGTTGTTTGATTCTTTTTCCAAAGCCAAATAGGGACAAAGCAGTATCCAGAGTAACCTTAGCTTGATGGCTCACTGACTGCATTTCTTTTATCTGTAAGAATAAAGGACTGACATTGCCCAAGCCACCTAAGGCTCTTTCCACTAGATCTATGTCCACGTCAACTGTTTTTTGGTCTAGAGCTTCTATAGATGGCATTTGTGCAGCTGCTACATGGTCCAGTGGTCACACCTTTATAATTCATTACAAATTAGAATCTTATCTAGGAATAGGGCAGCTTATTGCTCTACAGTACTTTGAAATATCCTTCCTTGAGGAACACACAGGGTTTCTGTAGCCGGGGACTCTGTCCCATTAGTTGAGGAATGGATGAAAAAGACAACATCAGATATAAAAGTTATGTACTCACCATAACTATACATCTGTGTTGTCTGTTTTCATTCTTCCTCAACCTCCCACCCTCCAGCCCCCTTCCTAGTTTTTATAAGCTCCTAGTATGCCCTTAAGGGTGTTTCCTGTCAGCCTTGCTGCATGAGCTCCAGTCTTCTTCTTCTACTTTTTCTTTCTGCTGTAGTTGGTATACAGCTTAATTTAGAATATGCTATTGGCTGGGTATCCTTTGACATATATTGATTAGCTGACAAACAAGCTGGTAAAACGCAAGCACAACGAATGACAAACAAGTGAAAATAAGTCCAAAAGTCTAAGGTAGAACACGGTTTTAAACGTAAAAAAGTTTATTTACAACTTGAAACGCTTTTTGTCACCAAGAAATATGGTAACTTCCTCAGAAGTGAATACCCGGTTAGTGCAACAGATTTAAAATACACAGCACTAAACGGCACATGGTAAAATGAACCAATGAATGAAATATTTAATTTAAAGAGAAAATCCATATTAAAACCCATATGTCACATTAATAAAAATATAAAACTCTATACAACCCACTTCAAGTACTAAAATAAGAACTTGTTAATGAAGTAGATAAAATAAAAACACCCTACTATTTTTTATTATTTATGAAAAGTGTGTTTATGAATAATACTCCTATTATATTTAAAAAACAGCTTGTAAAAGGGAAATAAAGTTTAACCTTATACAATACTTACAATTTTAACTGTTTACAATATTTCTTGTTTGTTAAAATTAAAAAGTTTAACTAGGTGATGGACACTTCTAGTTAAAATTGTAAGTATTGTATAAGGTTTAACTTTATTTCCCTTATGCAAGCTGGTTTTTAAATATAATAGGAGTATTATTCATAAACACACTTTTCATAAATAATAAAAAATGGTAGGGTGTTTTTATTTTATCTACTTCATTAACAAGTTCTTATTGTAGTACTTGAAGTGGGTTGTATAGAGTTTTATATTTTTATTAACGTGACATATGGGTTTTAATATTGATTTTCTCTTTAAATGAAATAGTTCATTGATTGGTTCATTTTACCATGTGCTGTTTAGTGCTATGTATTTTAAATCTGTTGCATTAACTGGGTATTGACTTCTGAGGAAGTTATCATATTTTTTGGTGACGAAAAGCATTTCAAGTTGCAAATAAACTTTTTTACGTTTAAAACCTTGTTCTACCTTGGACTTTTGGACTTATTTTCACATATATTGATTAGCTGACTAGAGGGTGAACTTGATCTGAAGTAATTCAGGAGAAGAGAGGAGAGGATTATGGGTAAGGGGAGGAGCTTGAGTTACAGAGTCTAACAAAGTGGCTGAAGCCAGACCCGAGGTCAGAGCTGTCAGAGCTGAGACCCATCTATTGAGGAAGGACGAAAATAGACAAAAAAGATGCATAGTTATGGTGAGTACATAACTTTTTATTTACTGATCCTCAGGGTGCTTTCTGTCTGACTAGTTGCTACCCAAGTAATACAACATTCATTCCTACAAGCAAGATTAGTTCTCCAGTTACTAAGTTTAATGGTGTCAACCACAATGTTAGTCCTTCCAGCCAGATGCCACATGAGAGTACTTCAGTGAACCCTCTACGTACAATGGGCCCAAAGCATTCCCGCTCTCCTTGCAAAGATTCTTATCACCCACATTTGCAAGAATCACATCAAGTGGTGCCTTACATCTCCACTGGTAACAGAAGGCCATCCTTTTTACCCATCACAGCCACTAGCTACAATAACTATGGATGCCTCCCTTCTGAGTTGGGGGGCATTTTGAAGGGAGGACATTCCAAGTTTCTTGATCACATATAGAGGCCAATCTTTGCATCAATGTCTTGGAATTCAGAGCAGTGCTCTTATTGTTGCAGGCTTTTCAGGACTTTCTCCACAAGGGTGTCATTCCTGTTCTACCAGACAACATGACAGTGGTCTGATACGTCAGCAAACAGGGTGGAACCTGTTCTTATCCTCTTTGTCGGGAAGCCATGGGAGTGTGGCAGTGGATGATGTCTTTGCATCAATTTCTGATAGCAACCCATACCCTGGAGGTATCCAATGTACTAGTGGGCAAACTGAGCAGAATAATTTTGATTTCTTACGAGTGTCCCCTCAACCAGTGGAAACACACATTTTCAGCCTTTGGGGCCACCCTTGCTGTGACCTCTTTGCATTGCATCTAAACAACAAATGCAGCCCTTATCCCATCACAGGGACAGTCACCGAGGGAAGCACTAGCCCACAGGTGGCCCCCAGGTCTCTTATATGCCTTTCCTCCCATTCCCCTAATAACTAAGTTTATTCAGAAAGTGAGAAGATGGAAGACCAAAGTGATACTCATTGCTCCCTTTTGGCCCTGGCAAGTCTAGTTCCTGTTTTTGTGGCCTCATCTAGTACATCCTTCATGGATGTTGTATTAGTATCTACATTTTTGAGTCTCCCCTCTGAACTGCATTCTCTGGACCAGAAAACTATGAATGTTTTGCTTGGTTCCTCCAATTTTGACCATAGCTGGAGACTCCAGGCTATCTGCATCAATTGCTCATATTACTTTTCCCTCTCAAAAACAATCTACCAAAAAGATATACCATAGTAAATGGAAGAAGTTCTCTATTTGGGCCTTATCAAATGGTACAGATTCTTTCTCAACACCTGTTTCCTCTATTTTGAAATTTTTGTCAGAAATCTTCCACAGTGGTTCTAGTTTTTCGACTATCAGAATGCAAACGGCTATTTCTAATTTTCACATAGGACAAAATAGCACCTCTATAGCATCATTAAAGCTTTCAAAAACATTTCTTAAGGGAACATTCCTTCTAAGGCTGGCAATTAGGGAACCGGTGCCTCCTTGGGATAATACGATCTTACTTCAAGCCTTGACTTAGCCCCACTTTGAAGCAGCAGTTTCAGTAGATTTGAAATTTCTTTCATGGAAGACAATTTTTCTGGTTGTGGTTACTTCAACCAGACAGATCTCAGAGCTATAAACTCTTTCCTGTAAACCTCCTTACTTGTTTTTCCACAAAGATAGAGTGTCCTTAGGAACTAACACATCTTTCCTGCTTAAGATAACATCTGAAGCAAATCTGAGTCATCTGTTGATCTACCAGTGTTCTTCTCAAGATTTTCAAATAAAGGAGAATATGTTTTACACACATTAGATGTCTATCTCCAACTCAGATTCTATCTGCATAGAACAAAAGACTGCAGGACGTTTGACCAACTGTTTATGGCTTTTTCTAGAATAAAACTGGGTAAGGGAGTCTCTAAAGTGACTCTCTTGATACGGTTATCAGAATGTATTTTATTTGTATTTACTAAAAGAGGTTTACCCTCACAAGCAAAACCCAAAGGTCATTCTACAAGAACAGTTGCCACCTCCACCATTTTTATGAAAAGGCTTCCCATTGGTGATATTTGTACAGCCACATCCTGGTCAGCAGTTCATACCTTTGTGTCTCATTATAAATTGGGTGTAGAATCTAGATCATGTTCTTCCTTTGGTTCCAACATTCTCAGGAATGTCCTTCCTTGATATCACCCAAGTAATAAACAGCTTGGAAATCTTCCCAAAGGTTGAATCAGACAAAAATAGACAACATCAGACATAGACAAAATCAGATATGAAAGCTATGTACTTTCCATAATTATAGATCCATGTTGTCTGATTTTCATCCAGTTCCACATCCCTCCCTCCTTCCCCCTTCCAAACTCTCACTGACAATTTTCTGGTCACCAGACAGACCTCACATTAGACCCAGTCTGTTTTCAGTCCCCTTTATGGAGTATTTTCCCTTGTACACCTAGTTCTAATGGTCTCCTGTTTTATAGGTCCTATTATCTTACTGGTTATACATGTAGATAATTGTATATATATATATACATATAAAAATATATACATAAGAATGGATATTGGGGTATAAGGCAAACTTTATCTGAGATACTAAGATGGAGTAGATAGAATTACGAGTAGGGGCGGAGTCAGAGCCCTGAATTCGTAAGCTTCAAAAATGATGCTGAGGTCGGATCTAATCAGATCGGACAACCCAAAGGTTAAATTGGACAAAAATCAGACAACATGGATCTGTTGTTATGGTAAGTACTTTTGTTTCAGCTACATGACTTCTGAATGCCCATGAGTTTTTACTTTTGACATCTTTATGAGTATATTCATACCAATAAAGCCAAACCTCACAAGCTGTAGACATGCCCTGTTTTGCCCTTTTTCGTATCCATCACCACAACATAAGTCGACTGTTTGGCTATACTCTAGAATTATATAGTTTAAAACCAAGCCTAATGTCCATAAATATCAGGGTGCCTGCAAAATATCCCAACTAACATCTAAACCAAAAAGTAGAAATGTCACACAAACAACTCATTCAGTAATAACTGCAGGAAAGACCCAGCCAAGCAAGAGTCTTAATACCTTAAACCTCCTGATAAATCCAGTGCAGTATTGTGCTACATGCAGCACTTTCTTATAAGCTTATATACACCTCTAAGGCATACTAGGTGAGAACTTAAACCTTAATTTGGTCTTGTAAAGAAGCGGAATTATTACAAGGCAGTGCATGAGCAGTGCAGTTTCCAAAGGAGAAATACAAGCTAGACATCTACTAACTACTAATGGAAAAACAGATTGCTCCCCTCATACTTTCTCCTAACAAAGAAAAGCCAAGTTGTAAATTACTTCAGTATCCACACTACAATGCTCTCACAGTTTATTCTCTGATACTACTTTGAAGACCAAATAGGAATACAAAAGTAATAATAAAGTTGGGGAATGAAGACAAGTAGTTATACAGAAAGAAAATCAACAGTCTAGCCTTATGGTAAATTCGTCACAAAACTAAATGCACTATAACATTTATTTCTTGTTGTCTTTTTGATATTTCTCCCCTTTGGGAAACTCTCCAACTATGAATCCTATGAAGAGGAATGAACATCTGCTAACATATTCCTGACCACTGCAATGAACATTGCATTCGTCACATAGCTGTACTTTCCTCAACTTAGAATTATAAAGGAATTTGACTCCATCTTGGTATATTGATTTTGTTTTTGAGACTTACTGAACATTACTTCAAACTGGTTTATCTTTACATTTAAAATTTCTAGCAGGGAGAACAGCTTTTATTTTGGAAAAGGTGTCCTAGAGTTTCAAGGACTTTGGACTTTTAAATAATATACTGTGTTCTATAATGACAATGTTTTGCTTTCCCTTAATCTGTCTTTTATGTTTTATGGTTACATTGGATGTTGTCCTTAATCAGAAGAAACATGTTTTCTTATTACCTACCCTCAGAATTGAGATAAGGAGATTTTGTATGATCTTTGATAAATAAGTATGGGTTTACATTTCTAGGATGAGTCTTTCAGAAAGTTTCAACAGCTTTTTGTTTCCTATGATCAAAATAGGCTTGGTACAGTAGCTTATAAACAGTCCACATTTAAATGTTTTCAAATTGGGTTCTTTCTTTTGTTATGACGCTGTGAACAGACCAATTTCTGTAGAAGTTATAGAGTTCATTCTACTACGATTGCTTATATCTCAGTAGATTCCTTCAGATTTTAATTGCAAAAGCTATGCCAGTCCAGTAAAATGTATTGCATCTTATCTGTTCCACTAGATTCCAACAGGGAAGTCCTTGCCCAGGACATAGCAAAGCCACATTTTTCAGTCATTGTAAGTTGGATATCCAGTATAAGACTAAAGAGTATTTTGCTGCTGCAGATGATCATGTATGCTGGGAGGTGCTTTGGCCCCATGTAGGATTCAGTGTTTCAAATACTATGCAAAAGTGATAAATTACCAAAGTGGGATAATGAAAAAACTATAGTATGCATGAGAAATGTAATCACCATAACTTTCTTTACTGTTTTCAGGGCTCAGACCTGCCCTCTTCTCTCCAATCTTTTGTGTCTGTTGTGCAGTGCTGTGGCATAAATCTTCAAAAATATGTGTGCAGGTGTTGAAGTGATTCACGGCTTAGGTTTTTCATAGGTTCATAGGTGTTTAATAGGCTAATGACCACAAGGGCCTTTTTAAGCCTAGCCATGCACCCCAAAACTCTGACAAATTCTGATACGCTTGATAAATGTAAGCAGGGGCTTGAGAGATTAAACATTTACAAGCAGGGGCCTGGGTGATAATCCATTTAAAATTCTGCTTCATATGGATGGGGAGCCTGTTACAGAGATGGGGGAGTCTCTGGGATACATACCTGTCTCTCCAGTAGGTCCTATTTATATCACAGGCAAGGTTTAAGTCTTTAGAACAGGTAATTCTGGTGCTGTTTCTTTTGTGGATATGCAGGAGGTCTATCGAAGTGGATCTGACAATGCCCTGTATACCAGGCATAGATGTCCCCTCAAAAGCCTTTTGGAGACAGAATACAGGGACAGGGCCTTGATGCAGTCTGCATAGGACATTTTATTTGCTTCCTGTATTCTTTTAGTGCGGAACCTCTGTGAACATTCCAATTGTTAAATATGCCTGGTTAGGTACATACCAAAGGGAGCATTGTACTCAATGATAGGTCTGATGAATGCCAAATACAGTGGAACAATGACTTCCTTGGACTTGGATGCCATACCTTTGTTTATAAGCTGTGCAACACAGAATGATTTCCTCACTACTGCAGACACATGATGGTCAAAGGGTTGATTACTGTCTGTGTGTCCCTAAGTCCCTGACTACTGGGTCAGCTCTAAGGGATATGTCGTTAATATGATAGTTACCAGGGGTAGATAACTTCCCAAAGGATACTATTATGCATTTCTTGCATTTAGTTTTAGTCCATGGCTCTGACACCAGTTGTTTGTCTGTATCAGCCCTTCCTGGACAACATTTGTGTCAGTGTGGGATTCAATTACAGTTCCTAATTTGCAATCAACTGCAAATTTAATCAGCCAGAGACCACTGCCATTGGCCTTGACTTCAGAGAAGTAAATGCCAAAAAGGAGTGGTCCATGGACCAATCCCTGAGGGACTCCACTTGTGACTAGCCTCTTTGTAGAAGTGGACTCCCCAATTCTAACTTCCTGAGTCCTGTCTGTGAGCCAGCTGGCTATCCACTTTGTGACATATGGGTTTGTACCTAACCTCTTGAGTTTGTCAGCAATGCCAGAGTGGGGTATTGTGCCAAATGCTTTGGCCAGGTCAAGGTAGGCAGTGTGAACCATTTTCGCCCATCCATTGCTTTGATGACCTTTTCAAAGAAGTCAGTATAGTTCTTTAGAATGATGCATGAAGTGCACAATGCTGTTTATTTTTGCAGAAAATAGTCCCAACCTTTCTCCTGTCAGTCTCCTAAAAAATGATAGGTTTTTCACAATTGATGCATTGTAATTAAACCACTTCCTTGCAAGACTCATACAATATGTAGCTACTGACAACATGTTGGAGAAGGGCTGTTTATAGGTCATTCAGAAGCTACTATGGTTATGCTACAGAACCAGTGCCAAAATGGGATCAGTCCAATTTATGCTTGCCCTTGCTAAATGACAGGTGTTCCTGAGTTTATTATTATACTGACAGGTTCTGCTAGTCATAATATGGGTTACTTGATGTCTCCTTTGGATTTGTATTGAATCATTGAAGTATACTATAACCAGATTCAACATATTGGACCACACTAGTATTGAAAGTATACTAACTCACTGAACTCATAGATTTAGTAAATACATTACAAGAGTGCTTTCACAAGAGACAAGCTCCCTGCAACCCTTATATTTACACAAGTTTAAATATATTAACTCTGATACTGCATAAAAGTGGGAAAAAGGAATGAAACCTTTAGATCATTGTTTACCAATCTGAGATATATAGATGTATATGCTGTCCTTTTGCAGTGTAAGTGAATGCAGCATAGCTATCCATTGCCATTAACTTAAACACACTATCAATATGCACACATTGATTTAAATCACTCTGATTAAATGAGACAGTACCTGGCAACCTAATTCTGTTTCACCCTTTGCCTTGTAAACTCAGTGAAGAGCATTGGCTGTCCAAAGGGTCACTCTAGGAATCGGCTGCAACTTAAGACAGTGAAAGAGAGAGAGTGCAAATTAGTAAACTGCATGTCAAAATATACTTTATTGATTTCAATACAATTCAATACATTGCTACTCAACGCCAGAAGTCTAAACCTCAAGATGCACGCACTCGAAACTCTCCTTAGCATGGAGAACATCGATATCTGTGCAGTAACAGAAACCTGGTTCAGGGCTCCCGAGAGCACCCCAGCACTACCAGGTTATACCTCATACCATGCTTTTCGGCCCCAAAACTTGGACCGAACCGCAAAAGGAGGGGGAGTATCGATATTCATCAAAGATACCCACACCTCCAGGTTGGTGGCAAAGCACGAAGCATCAGAGACTATCCATGTGCAACTAACAGTGGGTAAAACTGCCTTCCAGTTTATAGCCTGCTACAGACCACCCTCCCAAACCCAGGAACCCCAATCGGCCTTCCTGAGAACACTGGAAAATATGAAGGTCTCTCCAAACACCATTATATTGGGCGACTTCAACTACCCAAACATAGACTGGGAGCATTACTCTAGCTCCAACACCCTAGCCCAAAGGTTCCTAGAATTTATAAACTCAAATGCTATGGAACAACTTGTTACCACTCCCACAAGAGGGGAAAACATACTGGACCTGATCATCACCAACATGGGGACTCTATGCTCCAGACCAGAAGTGTATCCCTCACTGGTAAGATCAGACCATAAACTAATCTCACTGGATATTCACATCCCGACCCCACCCCTGCCCAGAAAACCACAGTGAAAAACTTCTCTAAAGCAAATTTTACACTCCTCAAAACTGAGGTGGAATCCTTCAAAGCCCCGGCCTGTGGAAAATACGGCCCAGACCGCAGAATCCTTTATAAACGCATTCTATGAACACCTTCAGGAATGCATGGATCATCGATCCCAAATAAAACCAAGACCCAATCCTCCAAAGGCAGACGTCCTGTCTGGTGGACCCCAGCCATAAACAAACTATACAATAGAAGGAGGAAGCTACTAAATGATAAAGCAAAATCCCAAAAAGGGAAGGCATCACTGATCAGTATTAGCAAAAACTACGGGCACACATAAAATTGTCTAAGGCCAGCTTCGAGAGAAAAATTGCACAGGACACTAAGGATAATCACAAGGCTTTCTTTAGTTATGTTAGGAACCTGGGTGGTAATTCCCAGATATGCTCAGAATTAGTCCAAAATGACAAAAAATACACCGAACCCACAGACATTGCCAACATCCTAGCTGACAGGTTCAGCGCAAACTTCTCCCCATCCCCACCAAAAGGGCAAATATCTATCCCAGCAGAGTGCTGCCCCCCTGACATCTCAGATGCTCAGGTAAGAGCTGCCCTCTCCAAAGCAACAAACACAGCATCAATGGGACCAGATGGTGTCCCGGGCTGCGTCCTACATGAACTCAAAGAAGAGCTAAACCCAAACATAAAACTACTGTTCAATCTCAGCCTTACTACAGGATATGTGCCCAAAGAGTGGTGTACAGCAACAGTGGTCCCTCTCCATAAAGGTGGTGCCTCAATGGATCCTGGAAACTATCGCCCCATAAGCCTGACTAGCTTGGTCTGCAAAGCTATGGAAAGGATCATCATGGACCTCATAAATAAAGATATTGGGGACCTACAAACACTGGATCCTACCCAGTTCGGCTTTGTTAAGGGCAGATCCTGCCTCTTAAACCTGGTTGATTTCTTTGAAACAGTCACCAAGGCCATTGACGAGGGAAGGTGGTCCACACAGCCTACCTGGACCTCGCAAAAGCCTTCGATACAATACCCCACTTGGGCATTATAGATAAGCTCACCAGCTTAAATATAAACCCCTATGTCACTAGATGGATTGCAAACTGGCTCAAGGACAGAACCCACATGGTTAGAATTGCTGGAGCCATGTCAGACTCCAAACCAGTTACAAGTGGTGTCCCACAAGGCTCAGTCCTGGGACCTCTCTTGTTCGGTATATATTTCTCGGAGGTACAGGCCAACACGGAAGGACTGTGGCTGACCAAGTTCGCAGATGACTGCAAACTGGGTGCCATAATCGACTCTCCAGCCGACACAAGCATCCTCCAAAAGGGCCTCATAGAAACAGACAACTGGTGCCAGAGCCATGGCCTCAAGCTAAATGCCAAAAGTGTATAGTCATCCCCTTTGGCAAAACAAAGTGCCCACAAATTACCACATAGGTGGAAATCCATTAAGTACAGAAGAAGTAATTAGGGACCTGGGGACCCAAGTTGATAGCAATCTCTCATTTGACAACCACGTGGCCAAAGTGGTTAGAAAAACATTTTATATAGCCCACCTAATCATGAAGGGATTCACATCTAGATCAGGGAGGTCATTGTGCCTCTTTACTCATCCCTCATCAGGCCCATAATTGAGTACAATGCCCCTTTTGGGATGTACCTTACCAGACACCTGCAGCAACTGGAAAGACCCCAAAAGTACCTCACCAAGAGGATCAAAGGGCTCAAACAGATGCCATATGCTGCCCGGTTAAAGAAACTCCAGCTCTACTCAGTGGCATACCGCCTGTTCAGAGGCGATCTGTGCCTGACGTATAAAGCCATGTCCAACCCGGAATTAATGGACATGCTGCACCTCAGAAAATCCAAATCCCATCGAGCTACGTGCTCGAGAGACTTGAACCTCAGCACTGAAATAAATAGGACATGCTGGAGGGACAGATTCATAACCCAGAGGCTCCCTTCACTCTGGAAGAAAATCCCAGTCCAGGTTAGGCAGAGTCCCTCATTGACTCTCTTCAAGAGGAATCTTGATGAGTGGATGGGAGATCGTAGGTTTACCCCGGGTATCACTTCTGTGTCACTGTTAGATAGAGGCACAGTATACTAACCTCGCAAAAAGGGCATAGCAAAATAAATTTAAAATGGGTGGCGAAAGCCAAACACATTCTGGCTAGGCTTATAAATGCCCTAGGGCAGATAGCCTAGTATAAACCTATGAACCTATGAACCTAATTCTAGGCTCCTCCTTTCTGTCCTAGGTTATAGTGCTACCTTCTGGCTATCCAGAAGTAGACAATCGACAGAATTTGTTTTTTGGGTTTTTTTTGCAGTCAGTTAGGAAGAGGTATTGTTTAAACATTAAGCTGAAGAAAAATAGAATGCAAGGAATACACAAAATATGAGCAGCAAAGATTGGATAAAAACACATGAATAGGATGAGGTGTGGTAACAGAAGATACGTAAACCAAAAATTAAAAACAATACGTAAACTAAAAAATAACAACAAATACCATACTAGTGTTATTTTTTGAATACACAAAATATGCCGAATTACAGAAAATACAAAACAGAAATCAACCATCTCTTACAATATGAGTATCTCACCCAAGTGTACTTCATGGATGTGCAGTACAGCTTCCATAAATCCAATGCTGAACACAGGGGAAAAAATAAAAATCACTGAGAATGTGGCAAGGAACAACACAGAAGTAAATAGTCAACATAAAAACTAAATACTAGATAAAGTAAGACTAAATAATCAGTTGGACATTTTAATAATTTTACATTTGACCATTTTTTTCATTTAATATTTAATTTATGAAGTTGCAGTTGAAGAAGACTGACTGCAGATGTCATACAATTTGCATTTGTATATTGTTTCTTGGGGGGGGAAACACATCATGAAAAGGAACCCTGTCTCTGCCTTCCTATTATATACCTGCAAAAATAATACTGTCATTCTGCTTTTGCAACTGAAAAGTACTTACACATGATATATAAAAGGTAGATGTTTACTCCTGAAAACATTCAGCATGGTATTCATAGTAATTGGCTTTACAGTGCTAACTCACCTGCACCAATGAGCTGAGTTATGCTGCAGTGCTATTTGTTGGTTCATAGTCACCCACACTCTGAAAGCAGCAAGATCTCATTACCTGGGAATATGCATGACTATGAATCACTAACTGTGTAGCTGGAATATTTAAGCAAAGGAGCACCTTCTATCTGCACTACTATGTAACACAGTTATCATGAAGATTACATGCAGGCACTGCTCTCACCCCAAAACACACACACACACACACACACACACACACACACACACACACACACACACACACACACACACACACACACACACACACACACACACACACACACACACACACACACACACACACACACACACAATGCTGATATTGACAATACCCATTCACAAATGGACACAAAGCAACTACACACTTCCCCAGAGCTTTTTCATACACATGCACATACACGCAAACAATCCCATATGCACACAGCAGAACTTACCTACATTTGCTATCTCTGCAGGGTGAATTAGTTCTGATTTGCGCTGCTCAGATTCCCACCAGTGAAAGACAGCTATTTTTTTGCAAGAATGCCACTCACACTTATGGTTTAGGATTCCTGCCCTGCCCAGCACTCCCGTTGTTTGGGTATATAAGAATCCCCAGTTTTGCAAGTCCTCGGCACCAGGATGGTCTACTACATTGGCAAGTGGTACTCTGAACCTTGCTGCTTAAAGTGTGCAGTGACAGTTCTAGGCAGCAAGGGGAGGGCTTATAAATCAAAACAGTCTTGATTATAAATCCCAGCTTCAGTATTTTGGGGACCTACAAAATCACCATCCACAAAAAAAAAAAAAAAAAAGCACAGCATCCACTTGCTATTCCCCTTTGGCATTATGTGGGCATAACATTTACAATTTATAAAATGGAAAAATGAAATGCAGTTAAATAAATTCTTTATGTTGAAATGATCACAGTTACTTATGGTTATCTTTTCATTTGCTTTATAGCGACTGAAGAATACAATTGATATGAATAGACAAGAAGTTATTAAAGAGTTAGGTAAGTGTTAAATTCATTACTTTACAGGCTTGCCAGAGTTACTTTCCATTATATAACTGTATTTAATGATCCAGTGTTCAGAGCAGATATTTTCCTCATGTTGAGGGAATAACTGTATTTAATGATCCAGTGTTCAGAGCAGATATTTTCCTCATGTTGAGGGAATTGGCATGCATTCTTTTTTGTATAGTTTCAAACTCCAGAAACATTTGTGAAATCCTTTGCATTGTAGTGAGACAATTTATAATGACCTGGGAGTTATAAAATATAAATACATTTGTAAAATCCTTAGCTGAGTAGTGAGACAGTTTTACATGACTTGCAAGGTTATAAAATGTAAATAACAGAAGTGATATTAAAAGGAAACTTTTAAGGTGTAAAACATTATTCATATTGCTGACTTTTGTTATGACTGTATCAGTTTCTTTCATTGACCTCTAGGTTTTGTAAAATGTTTTTGGATTTAAACTAGTTTATAATTTGTTGACACTGATTGCAACTTTCAAAGCACTTTTCTTTAACAGTATGTCAAAATGAGCAACCAGTGATTGAAGGGAACTTAAAATATTAGTGATCTTCTTCCTCACTTTCCTGCTGAGGTACACGTCATGCTCACTTGCCATTTGATACTTAAACATGTTTAGGTGAGGACTTCACTATTTCTGATTTTATCTTGTTAGGATTTTGTTTTATCTAAAGTTAGGTTTTTGAGGTACTCGAACCTTATAAAAAGGTTTAAATTTGATCTCTGAACTGTTTATGAATGAATCCCTTCTGTTAGCCACAATGTGGGTATGCTTGACACCTGAACGATGAATTTATTTTGACATTTTTACTTACTCCTCAACCTCCATTTATCTTCTTTGGAGACAGTCACTGTAATAGTATATCATATCATACCTCTCAATTGTAGAGATTTTTGTAGAATGTCCAGATTTTTGCCTCATATTTTTGGTCTGTTCCTCATAAAATTGTGTTTTTTGACAAATTACTGTGATGATCTAAGGACTGAAGACACTAAATAATGCATACATTTGAATTTCGGACTTCATATCCTTCAGAAAATGCATGCTAGCACAAACCCTGCTATTCTAGCAACTTTCTAAGTTTATAAAAGCAATATTTAAAATGTGCCCCTATTTTTGGGCCATTTCTCCTTGTGTCAGGCTTTGTCCAGATTTGTTTGCACCATGCGGTTGAGATGTATGATCATAACATTTAGGGTACACCCACCTTATCTCTGTCTTTGTTCCAGTCCAGAGTTCCATCAGTATTCCCTATGAATAGTTTAGCTGATCTCAAGCCAACATTTCACAGAATCTTTGTAGATGTGTGGGGCATTCATATATAGCCAGTCTTCCAAGGAGCCTTTTTCAGTTTTCCTCACTGTATTCTGTGCTTCATACCATGAATCAGCAGTGGAGTAATTTTATCTCTCACTCATTTAGGTTTATTATTTTTCTTCAGTCAGACTTCAGATAAATAAACTGTGATATACTTTGCCCATCTTTAAGTCACACTTCTATATTTATGACTATTTTTTGTTGTCTAAAATCCTTCTTCTGTAAAGATGGATAAAAGAGATTTATAGAAAAAACAAGCAAGACAAGATGGATAAAGCTGTTAAATATAAATAGGTTGTTGAAGGAGCTACTAAAGGAGGTGAAAAAACAGTAATTGTCAAGCTTTTCGGAAAAGGGTTCCATTTCTCAAACAACACCCAAACAAAGGGACACTCAGTTATCATCAAAAGTATCAAATTTCTGCTCAGCAACCTTGGTGCTTCCAAAATATACCTTAATTGCATTTACATATTCTGTTAGGCCATGCTTGGTACAAGGGTTCAGCAATGGATAATCCTGGGCTTCATCAATTCGTCAGCCTAAGCCCTCCATAACTTCACCTATTTCAGTCTCTGCATTGATATAGCCCCTCATTCAGTATATAAAATCTTTGCTAGGTACTCAATTAAATTTGTACAGGAAACCACACTAAAACTTTAGGGTTATAAGCTGACACCTCTGTTGGACCAGCATTGGTCTATGGAAAAAAAAAAAAGAGAAACATGAATCTTTAAAGGTATCTGAGAAAATCTAAGAGGAAAAAAAAAGAAAGGAAAATAACCCTTCCCCAACAAATCTAGTTATGAGTAAGACTTTAAAAGGTAGATTCATTCTCATTCCTTTCAGGATTCTCACCATAAGAAAGCATGTCCTTTATGGATCCCTTAAATTGTATGAGTGACTATTTCAGTTGTCTAGTAGAAGATGAGCCTGACAGATGTTAGGTGAAGTGTACCCCTCTTTATTATTTTATTATACTTTTTTCCTTACTTTTTTTTGCTCCTGTCCTTGCTTGACAATCAAGCCTCTTTCATGCTCACCCAGCTGACATCTTTGTTCTCCTGCTGGTGGGAATCGTACTGCCCATTCATTCCACCTTAACTGTAAGGAATAAACAATAGTAGTGGTGTTATAATACTGCGGTGGTGGTGCTGCGGTACCATTGTCACCTCACAGTAAGACGTCCTGTTCAATTCTCAGCTAGAACATCTTCTGTGTGGAGACATGCGTGAATGGGCGTACCTTCGTTGAAGGTTGTGCGTCAGGGCCGGCAACTCGGCACGTAAAAATCTACTGCCAATCATTAGCGGACCGGAGTCCCGCTGTGGCGACCCCTAACCGGGAAAAGCCGAAAGACACAACAAGTGGTGTTATAATCCTTTGCAGGAATAATTTTTCCCTTAAAGCTGTATGTGTTTTCTATGCACATGCCTATATAATCCCCCAGGGAAACATGCAAAGAGTCGGGAGGGAGCATGTCTCCTTCTTCTGCAAGGGACATAGCATCAGTGGCTCTGTCCCTTAAAAAATAATAACTGCCTTTTATGATATCTGATCTTCAGTGGGGATTCCACACAGAGTGGCCTCACTCTGGATATGTGCCCCCTAGCCTAATTGCAAAGGAAGACAAGCAGGCCCCACCTCGTTATTCTTCAGTCTTCCCTGGCTAACTCTTCCAATCCTAAGCTGCTAGTCAGACCCAAGGTGACATGGGTCACAGACAGAGCATTATCCCTCTGTACTGGTGAAGCTGGCACTTTATTATACATGTAAGAATACCTTAAATGTAAACAGTCAGTCTCTTGATGCACAAGGCTGCTGCTACTAAGAATACTGACAGGATGTATAAAACATTAGACAAACAGGATTTATCTAACCCCTGCAAGCCAGATCTAGACAGTAGTTTCTGTAATCTGCATCTAATTATGATCAAAACAATTTACCCCTTCTAACTTTTTTGTATGATAAGGATTCAAACCTCCTACCTAATTACAGGAAAAGGTATATACATCTTGTGCCTTTGGTGTTAAAGCACTTATGACCTAACCCAAAGGAAATTGTATAAAAGTTCTGCTTTAGAAAAGATTCAGGAAAATTTACAGTTTGTTCCTAGTAACAATATTACTAACAATAGAGAAAAGCTGGTGGCTACAGTGAATAAAGAGCAGCTCAGATACTTAAATGTAGTTATGATATAACCAAGGTGACCAACTGTCCCAGTTTTTCCAGGACAGTCCCTGTTTGGAAGTCTCTGTCTGAATCCGAACATTGTCTTTGGGACACAGAAATGCCCCAGTTTAGACCACTCAGTCTGAATGGTAACCTGGCTTCCTGGGGTGGCCAGTCCCCCTGCTTTCCCATCCTGAGCAGCTCTGGGGATTTTGCAATTTTTCAGTGGTGCCATTGGGTATGGGGTATGGTCGAATGCCTTCGCCCTGGCAGGAGCCTTCCAGGCCCTGCCACTGTCTGTCAGTCGCTCCCTCAAGGACTTCCATTGTGGGGGGCTCTGCCTTACCTTACTCACCCAGGAAGGAGCTCTCCAGGCCCCACACCCATCTGCCTGGTGCTCCCTTACTGACTTCTGTCAGGGGCGACCCCTACAGGCCTCCCTTTGACCTGCCCAAGAGACCTTCCCCGACCGTGGACCCCCATGTCAGGGGACTCCACCACCTCCATGTCTCCTGCAGGCTGCCAAATCGTGCCAGATCACTCATGCCCTTGAACCCTTTAAGGGGAGCTTCCCCTCCAATCCCGTCCACCTGTCTGGAACTCCCCTCAGCCACTGAGGGGCAGATCCACTGTTATGAAGGCTTCAGAGTCCCCCCTGCTTTCCCATCCAGAACAGCTCTGGCGACTTTGAGATTTTTCAAGGATGCTGTCAGTTATGGGGTGAAGTTGGATGCCTTCGCCCCAGCAGGAGCTCTCCAGACCCCTCCACCATTTGCCCTGGTACTTCCTCAAGGACTTTCATCATAGGGAGCTCTGCCTGACCCCGCTCAACCAGGCAGGAGCTCCCCAGGCTCCACCATTGTCCACCAGTTGGTCCCTTAAGGACTTCTGTCATGGAGGGGGGCACTGTGCCAGACCCTGCTCGCCCAGCAGGAGCTCTCCAGAACCCGCTGCTGTCTGCCAGTCGCTCCCTTAAGGACTTCCATTGTGGGGAGCTCTGCCTGACCCCCCCCTTCACCCAGACAAGAACTCACCCAGCTATGCCACTATCTGCCTCTCTCCCCTTCCAGACTTCCGTCCCAAAGGGAGCATGGTCCATACCCCCTCACCCAGGTAGGAGCTGTCCTGTCCCAGTCACTTTCCACCGCTCTCTCTCTTCCAGACTTCCATCGGGATGGACCCCCCCTCCAGGCTTCCACTTCTACCCAGGAGAAACAGCTCTTTTCCAGGGTTACATATCTCCTGACTGCTGCCAAATCATGCAGTGTCGCATGTGCTCTTGGAGCCTCTCAGGGGATTTTCCCTGCCTCATGGAACTCTGCTGGGCCACGAAGCCTCAGACAGTCCCTCATCCAGACTTCTGTGAGACCTGTTCACCCCTTTGCCTTGCACCTAGGGCTTTTAAACTCACAGAGGAGATGGCCCTGGGTCCCCCCATCTCCGCAGTTTTTTGTGGCACACCTTAGTTTCTCTGCCCCGCAGACAAATGTGCATCACTTTGAGCCTCCTGGCATGTGGCCTCTTGCCTTCTGGGTGGTGCCGTTCACAGACTGGCATCCCCACAGTGCCGAGTGAAGGATGGGAGGCCAACCTGCTGGCCCTGGTGTGAGATGACATGTTGGCCCTATCTCCACTCACATGGGGGCCGGGAGAATGGGATTGCAGACCTGGCTTCCCGGTGCGGCCTTCAAGTGTCCCAGTTTAGGTCCTGTAACAAAATGGTCACCTTAGATATAACTGATGTTACATCCAGGGCTGCTATGTCAAGGGCTTTCCTTAGAAGACATGCATGGCTTAGAAACTGTCTTTTAATGATAATGTTAGTGGTATATACATAATGGCCCTATGACAGAAAAAGATTCTTATTTGGTCTAGAATAGAAGGATAAAACTAGATTTTCATTTAAGGACATGTATGTACTGTAAAATGACCAGTGGAAACAGACTGCAAGTAAATAGCAATTTATTGTACAGTCAATGTGAATACATCTGCATGCACATTCATGACTTGCACATAACTGAACTTGCTTAACACCACCCTCCCCCACATGCTTCCTTCAACTACAGTAGCTGTCAAGGTACAATCACTGTTCTACATCCTCCCTCTTTAACTTTGTTCCTTATTTCAAATACATGAACAAATTTATTTTAATATTTTCTTTAAACACACTCCAGAATTAAATATCATATTAACAGTTCAACAAGGCCTGCCCAATTTTAAGGCCAATTCACTATATATATTTAGGATTGGGTTTGCAGACTCTTCCTCCCATGTCATATACAAATTTTGATTTGAATTATTTGACACTGAAGCACTGCTTTGTATTTCAGAACCATTTGAATAAGGTGGTCTGTCTTCTTGAAGCTGATTGGTTGGCAATTCACTCAAGGAAGTGGAATCACCAGTACACTCAGCCTGCTGTGGCTTTGGCTGGCTCTGGGACAGGCAAAATGTGTCTGTGATTTCTTCTGTAGTCTACTCCTTCAGACTGAATTATATGGGACCTTGGTTCAGCACAAATGTCCTTCACAATACCTACATGATCATGACCTTCTGAAGTCAGCATTCTAACAACTTGCCTTCCATACATATAGTCACTGAATTTGGAGCATGCAAACACAACAGCAAGAAGTTCTTTTTCTATTTGGGCATAGTGCATCTCTTTTTGAGTTAGGGTACAGGATACATATGCAATTGTAATGCCCTCCTGAAGACATGCTGCACCAAGTCCATGTTGAGAGGTATCGCAAAAGAGTGGCACAGGCTTATGGACATCATAGTATCTCAGTGTGGGTGGACTAGCAATTCTCTTTTTTTAGAGTATCAAATGCCTGTTGGTGCTTTTCAAACCATGACCATTTTATATCTTTATGTGTCAGCTCATGCAATGGTGCAGAAAGCTCACTGACGTTTGGGATACATTTTCCCAAATAATTAATCATGCCCAGAAAATGCTGTAAAGATGTAACATTCTCTGGGACTGGCATTGTATTGATTGCTGTTATCTTTGATGGATCTGGCTGCAGCCCTGAACCTGTGAGCATGTGACCAGCATAGTTGACTTCTTTCAGTTTGAATTTTCGTTTCAAAGATTTAACTTGAGGCTGACCTCATGTGCATGGTCTAGGACTTTCCTGAGATTTCTGTTATGTTCCCTTTCTCCATTACCTCCAACAATAATGTCATCCACAGTAATGACACAAGGATAGCCATCAAATATCTGTTCCATGGCTTGCTAGAATACTTCATTGGTGGGACTGATTCCAAATGGCATTCTCAAAACCCTGTATCTCCCAAATGGTGTGCTGAATGTTGTTAATAAAGAAGATCTATGATCCAGTGAGATTTGCCAAAAGGAGTTCTTGTTATCTAAAACTAAGAAAACAGTCGAATTTGGCAATAGTGCTGCTACCTCGTCTACTATGTGCATTGGATGATGAGGACATTTAAGGACTTAATATTTAAGTCTCTAGGATCAATACATATCCAAATGTCATATGAGCTTTTCCTGTGGGCTGCCACCATGCATGATATCCATTCAGTATGCTCTGTCACAGGAGTAAGAACACCCAGATTTACCATTCTGTCTAATTCTGCTTTTACTTTACTTTGCATTGCTACCAGAATTTTGCATGCAGGTCTAACAAATGGGTTTATTTCATGGTTCATCTTCATAGAATATGTAACTGGAAGTTTACCAAGTTCATGTTTGAAGATATCATCATATTCTTTAAAGATGTGTTGTGAAAAACTGACATTTTCATTTGTAATTAGGTGGCGAACCTACTTATTGAGCGAAATCAATAACATTCTTAAGCTGTCTTCCAGGCCTAGTAATGACAGTATGTCTATTTGAACTACATATAATTGTAAATCATAACTGTTACCTACAGAATGGCAAGAAAGGATTACAGCGCCATCTGTCTGAATTTCTTTGCCACTATAAGCAACTAGTTTTGTGTGCCTTAACTCTAGGTTCTCTCCAGCTTTTACTTTTGCATAAACTTTTGTTGATATGAAATTGCATTTGGATCTGGTGTCTTCTTTAAGCTCTACTGGCTTCCCATTAATTTGTACAGTGCAAAATATTTCATTGTTTACTGACAAGTGAGAGTCCACTGTGTCAACTGTTTTGCCAACCACAGAAACACCATTAACATAAAAAGATTTATCACTGCAGTCAGGGTCTGCTATAGTCTCAATTTGATTCACTGTCTTCGTTGGATAAATTTTATCATGAGTCTGCATTGATCTGCAGAACGTTTTGAAATAATTCCACTTTTTGCATTTGTGACACAGTTGACCATAGGCTAAAAACATTTCTTGTTTAGGTTCGGGACTGCCCCACAATTGCGACAATTAACAATGGCAGGTAGTATGTCACAGCTCTTCAAGTGACATTTATAAGGGCAAATTGTCTTAGTTTTTTGTTGCACACTGTCAACATTCACAGCAGCAGATATAGCAAGCATACTAGTATGTTTTTCTGTGAATTCATGTATCTGGCAAATTTCAGTAGCTTTTCTCAATGTGAATTCACTATCACATAGTAGAATTTTTCTTACCATGTCATTATTAATGCCACATACAAGGTGGTCTTTTAATATAATGTAGATCCCCAAATCTACACATCTGCTTTATTTCTTAAATCAGTAATATCTGTCCATAGTTTTCACCAGGCTTTTGATTTCTGGCATTGAATTTATGCCTCTCTATCATTTCATTATTCATTTGGGGGTTACACACTTCTCAAAATGTATATTTTAAACATTCTGGATCTTTGCGTGTCTCAGCCTGAGCAATAACAAGGCAGTTTTCTCCCTCTCCTGCATAAACAGCAGGTGCATATGAAAAATAACTTTCTCATGCGATAGCCTCTGAGCCTAACAAAATTGAGAAGTATAAATGCTTGTGTGCATGTACCTTTGTCTGAATATGCAGCAGCTAGGAAACTATCATATTCTTGTGCAAACACATGCCAGTTCTCCACGACGTTTTCATCAAACATCAGTGGTTTGGGTCTGTGAAATCCATCTGCCATGCTGACAAAGTATATTTATTTACCTTTTGCACTTAAGCTGTTCATTACACTTGAACAATATTTAGTTGCCATCTCACTTCTGGCACCGTGTAGAATGACCAGTGGAGACATAGATTATAAGTTAACAGCGGCTTATTATATCACCATTGTGAATACACCTGAATCCACATTCATGGTTTGCACATAACTGAACTTGCTTAACACCGCCCTCCCTCACGTGCTTCCTTAATCCTCAGTAGCTGTCAGTGTGCAAACAATCACTGTTCTACATGTACCTCCTACTTATCAGTATCAAAGGACCCTTTTAATGGTACTGAGATTTTTATAACCATTTTTGTCTTCAAAATTAGAGAAAAGGGAAAACTCCAAGAATGATTCAAGTTCCACAGTAAAAGAAAGCTGCAACCATAGATTAGGTTAATAGGTGTGTAGTAGGCTAATGGCCCTGTGTCCCTTACAAGCCTAGCCATAGGATTACCCTGGCATAGTGCCACCCGACCTTAGTTCCCAGTACCTCTGTTGAGTAGAGCCACTGTAGTTATCCCAGGGGTGAATTTTCTGTTTTCCATCCACACATTAAAATTTCTCTTGAAGAGGGTCAGCGAGGTGCTTTGCTTGACATGTATGGGAAGTCTATTCCATAGCATGGGCAGTCTCTGGGTTATGAACCTGTCCCTCCAGCATGTTCTGTTAATTGTGGTAATGAGGTTGAGGTCTCTGGAGCATGTGGTGCGAGGGACTGGGATTTCTTTAGATGTAGCATTTCTAACAAAGCTGGGTCAGACATGGCTTTGTAAGTCAAGCAGAGATCGCCTCTAAGTAAGCGATATGAGACAGAGAATAGTTGGAATTTTTTGAGTCTGTCCATATAGGACAAGTGTTTAAGGCATAGGATCCTCTTTGTGAGGTAGTTTTACAGCCTCTCCAGTTGTTGCAGGTGTCTAGTGAGGTACATGCCAAATGGGGCATTGTACTCAATGATTGGCCTAATGAGGGAAGAGTAGAGGGAGACAATGACCTCTTTCTTCCTGGATGCAAAACCCTTATTAATGAGATGTGTCACATAGAAGGACTTTCTGACCACAGTGGCAATGTGGTGATCAAAAGAGAGGTTGCTTTCAACCTGTGTTCCTAGATCTCTTATAATGCCTTCTGTGTTCAATGGACTACCATCAATGTGCTAATTCATGGGAACCGGGTTTTTCCCAAAGGGGATGACGCATTTTTTGGCATTGAGCTTAAGGCCATGGTTCTGACACCAGTCGTTGGTCTCAGTGAGGCCATTCTGTAGACTGTCAACATCACTTGGGGAGTTAATAAAAGCTCCCAACTTGCAATCATCTGTGAACTTTGTCAGCCAGAGTCCCTTCATGTTGGCCTTGACTTCAGAGAAGTAGATACCAAACAGGAGAGGACCCAGGACTGAACCCTGTGGGACTCCACTCGTGACTAGAGTCAGCTACTTTCACACCGTGGGTTCTATTGATGCCTAGCTTAGTGAGTTTTTCTATGATTCCTGGGTGGGGAATGGTATCAAAAGCCTTGGCCAGATCAAGGTAGGCTGTATGAACCACCTTGCCTTCATCCACAGCTCTGGTGACTGACTCAAAAAAGTCAACCAAGTTGAGCAGGCATGTGTGGGATCCAGAGTTTGGAGATTCCCTATATCCTTGTTTATTAGGTCCAAAATGATGTGTTCCATAGCTTTGCATATCAGGCTCATTAGGTTAATGGGGCAATAGTTCCCAGGGTCTGTAGTCGCTCCTTCTTTATGGAGAGAGATGACTGTAGCAGTGCACCATTCATTAGGGACAAAGCCTGAGGTGAGGCTGTGACTGAACAGGGCACACAGGTGAAATGCCAGTTCACTCTGTAGTTCATGTAGAACACAGCCAGGGATATTGTCAAGTCCCATAGAAGCTGTATTCTTGGCCTTGGACAGTGCTGTTTTAACCTGTGCAGCAGTAATACTGTGTACCTGGCAATCTAGTGGTATTGTGTTTGGTCCTTTGGGGTGGGAGGGGTAAAGTTGGCGCTGAATCTGTCGGCCAGTATACTGGCAATATCTGTTGGCTTGGTGTAAGAGGTACCATTGTGCAATAGCTCAGAGCAAATCTGGGTATTGCCGTGGAGATTCTTTACATAACTATAGAAGGCCTTGTGGTTATCTTTACTATCTGCTGCAATTCTGTTTTCATAGCTAGTTTTAGAGGAGTTGATGAGGGATCTCAACTTTTTGTTGAGGCTGATAAGGGAGTTTTTCCAGTCTTGGGACTTCACCTTATTCTGCATCAGTTTCCTCCTTCTGTTGTAGAGTTTGCTTATGGCAGGGGACCACCAGATTGGCTTCCTTTTTTTGGAGGAGAGCATCTTGGTTCTATTGGGTATGGCGAGATACATGCATTTGTGTACGTGTTCATACAGTGCATTGGTGTATGATTCGGTGGTCATACAACTATTCTCCACTTGCATGGGTGCCGTGAAGTTAGCCACTTCTGTTTTTAGGAGCTCAAGGTTAGCTTTGGAGAAGTTTTTCATGGTGGTTACCTTTACGGGGGGGCGGGTTGTAGATTTCCAAGGTGAGTAGTTAGTGGTCGGATCTAACCAGGGAGGGGCTGACTATTGGTGTGGAGCAACGGTCGCCCATGCTAGTAAAGACCAGGTCAAGGATGTTGCTACCTCTTGTGGGGGTAAGAACGGGCTGGTCCAGGGCATAGGAATTAATGAACTCCAGGAAACATTGGGCAAGTGTATTGGTACATGAGTTGTTTTCCCAGTTAATGGAGGGGTAGATGAATTCACCTGGTAAGAGAGTGTTAGGTTGGACCCTGATATTCTCCAGCGTGTTTAGGTACTTGGAGTGTGAGTCTTGGGACATGGTTGGAGACCTATAGCAGACTACGACCTGAATCGATTCAAAATAAGTGCTACCCCCATACCCCCTGTTTCTTGCATTACCTTAGCAGGCATGTTTGAGAGCCACCTTACTGTTTAGCAGCAGATTACCACAGGCATATGTGTTTTAGAGGCTGTTCCTCAGGGTTATACAAATTTCTTCAGATGACACAAAGTAGATTGTTCCACAACAGCCCCAAGATATACAATGAGCTTTAAAACAAATTGCTCAGCTACTGCTGAAGAAGACAACAGTCAAGCCAGCCACAATTAAAAGGTTTAAATATATTTAATAATAAATAATAAAAGAACAAGGCAGTACTCAAACAACACAGTAACTACAGAGTTCAGAATCACTGGAAATATTTTAAAACAATATTACAAGACAGTCTCAAATAAATACAGAAAACATCTAAACTAATCTTACTATATTCCTATCTATCTCTAAAAGAGGTACTATGCCTAAATCTTACTTACAGAGCATCACACAGGCAGAAGTGCTGAGTGAATGTTTCTAGGTCCAAGACAAGACACAAGATGCCCAGACTTTCTCTGAGAGTGTTCTTAAATTAATAATCAACATTACTGCTGAGTTAGCTTGGATGACATCACTCTGTGTCACCTGACTTCAGTTCCCAGGCTAAACAGATACTTAGAATTTAACACCTGTGTGTCAAAAATACATATCTCTCAGAAGTGTGCAGCTGCTAGGACGTCATAGAGCAATAAAATCACTTTTACATTGAAACCTAGTAATTATTTCCATTTCAAGACAATATGATAACCTCTAGCTCTAAACATTGTGTCTGTTTGCTGCACTGAAACTGAGATAACACAACTGTAAAACAATTTACTTTTCAACTTATTTTCTTGAAGTTTTGCAAGTTAACTCTGTATGTTCCAGCTTCTACTATTAAAACATACATTTGCACAGGTAAATAGTTTATATACATTTCTGTTCTTTTCCAGTAGAGTACACTGTGATTATATTCTTGAAGCTCAGTACATAACATAATCTTACATTTGTAGGAAAAGCATATGAATCATATTACTATTCACCAATGACATATGATTATTTACAAAATTCCAACGAGCTGGGATGGCAGTGTCACAACCCCCCCCCCCCCCGACAACTCAAGCTAGTTTTTCAAGTGACCCTTGAGAAGCATTGCTTGAGAGGATGAAACAATCTGGAAATACCTTACCCCATTCCCTGTCTTAAGAGCTCATCTGCATTGCATTGCTAACCCCACTGTGATGCTACACAGTCATATCATATGTTTGCAACCCTAGGCTGCACCATAGTAACCTGGCATTTTGCTGGCTGGCTTGATGTCGCCATGTTAAGGGATTGTGGTCTGTAACTACAGTGAATTTTCTTCCATACAGATAAGGCTGAAGTTTCTGCAATGCCCACACTATGGTTAGGCATTCCTTTTCTACAGCTACATAGCACTGCTCCCTGTGTTGGAGCCTATGACTGAGATAAACCACTGGGTGCTCTTCTCCCTCTGAAGGAACATGGCTAAGTACAGCCCCCACCCCATGGTTTGAAGCATCCACCTGCACAACAAATTATTTGCTGTAATCTGGACTGGCTAACACAGGGGGTCCTCCCAAAGCTCCTTTAAGCTTCTGGAATGCCTGCTCACATGCTGGGGTCCACATTACCTTATCTGGCCTGTTTTTCCTTGTCAGGTCTGTGAGGGGAGCAGCTATGGTACTATAACTGGGGATGAACTTTATGTAGTACCCTGCTGTCCCTAAGAATGCCCTCACCTGATTTTTGGTAACAGGGGCAGGCCATGCCTGAATGGCTTCCACTTTGATGGGTTTTGCCTGATCTTCCCACTCCCCACTCAATATCCCAGGTAGGAGACCTCTGCCATCCCCACCTGACATTTGCTGGGCTTAATAGTCAACCCAGCCCTCTGTAGTCTGCCCTGCACCTCCCTGACATGCTGAAGGTGCTCTTGACAGAAATGGCTGTAGAAAGCAATATCATCTAAGTAAGCAAGGCAACATCTCCTGATATTATCTACCAGCCTCTGGAAAGTTGCTGAGGCATTTTTCATCCCAAAGGGCATCTTCATGATTTCATACATGCCAAAAGGAATCACAAAAGCTGACCACTCTCTAGCACTGGGAGTCAAGGGCACCTGCCAATAACCCTTGGTAAGATCAATAGTAGTAAGATACTTAGCCCCACCCAGCTGCTCTAGGGCTTCATCTGTCCTAGGCATGGGGTAAGCATCTGACTCTGTGTGACAATTTAATTTCCTGTAGTCCACACAGAGCCTATTGCTGCCATTCTTCTTTGGTACCAGCACCACTGGGGAGGCCAAGGGACTACTGAACTCCTAAATTACCCCTAGTTACAATATTTCCTGTATCTCCTCCCTCAGAGTCTGTTTGACTCTCTCAGGCACCCTATAAGGGGCCTGCTTAATAGGCCTTTGGGGTCCTGTATCCACATGGTGCTGCACCAGGTGGGTGCACCCTGGTTTCCCAGTGAACATGTCACCAAAATCCTGTAACACTGCTCAGATTTCTTGAACCTGGGTAGGGGATAGCTACTCGGACACTGCTACCCCTTCCACTGAGGTATCATTCCGAGCCTTACTGAGAAGGTCATTCACCAGATCCCCCTCAAACTCCTCCTGCAATCCACTGCAAATACTCAACACAAGGGCCTCCCTATCATGGTAAGGTATCATCATGTTAACATGGTACAGTTTGTGGCCCTGCCTCCTGCCTAGCAGTTCTATCACGTAGTTAAAATCACTGACTTTCCTTACCGCCTTGTGGGGTCACTCCCAGCTGCCTGCAGCTTGCTGTGTCTGACAGGAAAGAGAACCATTACCTGCTGCCCTACAACATACTCTCTAGCTCGGGCATTCCTGTCATACCAATCCTTTTTCTGCTGTTGGGCTTCTGCCAGGTTCTCCTGGGCTAAGCCCATGAGTTCCTTGAGCTTTGTCCTGAGGTTTAGGACATATGCCATAACAGACTCATTGTGGAATTCACACAACAGAAACATACAAAGCCAAGAAGTTCTATTCAGCAACACACCAACAGTCAGATTCCACCAACGCTCTTTATTCAACGATCTGGTACCTCGGCCATTCGCCTTCAAAGGATCACATTACAACTTTCAATATGAGCTCTTTATATATCATAACTAATTGATAAATTAACAATTAGTTTAATTGAGTATCAAAATTTAAAGTGATCTTTGCAACAAAATTAAATAAATCATGACAAATACTTATATTAGTTTATATAAACTGTTATCAAAAAACTTTTCTATCTTATTCTATAATTTTATAATTTTTCTTCCTTTTATAATCAATGAAATGCAAATCTTAAATAATTTTTACATCAAAATGAATAAATAAATAAATAATAACATATTATTATAGTCAATATAAACTATTTTCAACCAAATAATTCACTTTCAGTAGATCAACAAGCACATGTAAATTCATTGGTATAAATGTACAAAAATTATACCAAAAACATAATTATATACGAAATACAATAGTTATTGTCCTATATAAATTTCCTATCATAACAAATTGTATCCATATAAATGAATATGAAATAATAACATAATATATCTGTTTATTATTCCCAAAGTTACTAAAATTAAATAACAATATGCATAATATGTGCAAAATTGCTCTCCCAAAGTATAATTAAAGACCCAGCTCCTGATTGAGACCAAATGGTTTCAAAGTTTTATATTTCATTATCATCCTTGTTTCCAATTCTAAAAGTTTAGCTACTATATCATCTCCCTTGCGAATAAAAGGTTTCCCCAGTACACTAAATCTTAGACTATTACTGCAACCATCATGAACGTCCAAAAAATGCTTAGCAACAGGACTGGTGACATTCAAGTTTCTTATATCCTTAAGATGTTCTAGGATCCTAGTTTTGATCATCCTTTTAGTTTGTCCTACATACCAAATGTCCCTACATGAACAGCCTATTATGTATACTACACTAGTAGATTTGCAATTGAAAAAATGTTTAGAAGTGTGATATATATTATTAATAGTATCAATATTGATTGCTCTATTGCATATACTGCATGAACCACAAGCAAAAGTGCCCACCCTCACAGGGGTAGATATAATATGCTTTACAAAATTATTATTCAAGATTTCTCTTAAATTCTTTCCCCTTCTGAAAGAAAAATTCACTTGGTTGGGAAACAATTCACCAATGTTATCATCTTCACAGATCAAGTACCAAAATTTTCTAACTAATGAGACTAATATATTAGAAAAAGGGGAAAATTTGGTTATAAAAAACACTTTCTCAGCATTATTTTTTACACTAATTTCCCTTTTATTAGGATATGTTATGATGTTTTCCCTTCTATCAGCTAATTTTATGTTCTTGATCACACTATCTCTACATTCTAATAGTGTGTTATAATCATATCCTCTATCCAATAGTCTATTAAGTACTATATCAAATTCTCCATCTATATCCTCCTTAACACTGGTATGATCCCGAATTCTTTTGAATTCCCCGTATGGTAGGGCCTTTATTAAATGCTGAGGATGCATACTAGTAGCATGTAAGAACAAATTCACTGAGGTTTCCTTCCTGAATGGTTTAAACTCAATTTTATTGTCCCTCTCAAACAAAACTAGATCTAAAAAGTTAATCTTATTTCTATTGGTTTCATATGAAAATTGTAAATTGTGTTCATTTTGATTTAGCACTTCAAAAAAATCCATAAATTCACAAATATCTCCCTTGCAAATAAAAATTAGATCGTCTATAAAACGTTTATACAAGATTACTTTGTTCTTGAAAAAATTAGTAGAGTAAATGTATTTTTTCTCAAAGTAATCCATATATATGATGGCATATGCTGGTGCATATGCTGCACCCATTGCTGTACCCTTTACTTGCAGGTAATATGTGTTATTGAAACAGAAATAGCTATGAGTTAAACAAAACTCCAAAAGGGTAATGAGAAAACTAGTTTTAGGTCCCTCACCCATCATGTTTAATATAGATTCCAAACCCCATTTGGTGTTAATATTGGTGTATAAAGACTTAATATCTACAGTGACGCAATAATAATCAAAGTTCCATTTCAGATTCACCAGATTATTAATCAAGTCCTGTGTGTTCCTTATGTGAGCTGTTATCTTACATAAATAGGTCTTCAGTTGCGAGTCCAAAAACAAGTTAACATTTTCCAAGAAAGAACCTATCCCAGAAATAATAGGTCTACCTGGAGGTTCTTCCAAATTTTTATGAATTTTAGGTAGTGCATACATAATCGGTGTTACTGGTTTTTGGACATACAATTTTTTAACATCGGTGTGCATAAAAAAACCCAAACGCTCACCTTTTTCAAGTAAAAATAACAGCTCATCATTAAAGGACAACATAGGGTCACTGTCCAATTTTCTATATTCATCAGAATACAACAACAGTCTATTCACCATATTCAAATATTTTATTCTGTCCATTATGACCCAATTACCACCCTTATCAGCAGGTTTGAAAATATATTCATTTTTAACTGATTTCAAAACTTTTAAAGCTTGCCATTCATTCTTATTTAAGTTAAAACATTTCTTATTTTTGCAAAATTCACTAAATAATGCTTCAACTTCCCTTAAGAGAACCTTTTGAAAGGTTGAAATTGCAGATACAGAAATGTAAGGCATGCAGGTATTTACCCTTTTAAGTTCAGGTAATATTAACCTACCATATCCGGTACAAAAGTCAACATTTTCAACATTTTCATCACTGGATAAGTCATTGTTAACATCCAATAAATTAGGTTCTAACTCATAGTTGTAAATAGACAAATTGCATAAATCATCATCTATTTCTGAATCACTAGATTGTTCATTAATAATG
Source organism: Protopterus annectens (assembly GCF_019279795.1). Classification (NCBI taxonomy): domain Eukaryota; kingdom Metazoa; phylum Chordata; order Ceratodontiformes; family Protopteridae; genus Protopterus; species Protopterus annectens. The sequence continues at coordinate 1,896,450,576 of NC_056731.1, read as the reverse complement.
GCAGTGCACATGTTAGATCTTTCCTTTTTAAAAAAATGAACTCTTAATAACAATTTTCTAATGAACCGTTTAATTCATTGTGGAATTCACACTCACCCTCCCACTCATCTTGAATTACATCTAGATGTCCACTCACCCTATGCCCATACAGCAACTCAAAGGGTGAAGAACCTGTGGATTCCTGTGACACCTCTCTGTAAGCAAACAATAGATGGGGCAGATATTTGTCCCAGTCCCCCTTAAACTGGTCTGCAAATGCCTGTAGCATCATCTTGAGTGTAGAGTTTAACCTCTCAACAAGACCATTAGTCTGGGGATGGTAGGGAGAGGTCTTTAGGTGTCTCACCCCACAGTGCTTCCACAGACATGCCAGCAGGTCTGACATGAAATTGGCACCTCTGTCAGTCAGTATTTCCTTTGGAAAACCTGCCCTGCTGAAAATTTCTAACAAAGCATTTGCACCCTGTTCTGCCTCAATGGAGGACAGAGCCACTACAGCAGGGTTTCTGGTAGCAAAATCTACTACCACTAGGATATACTTTTTCCCTGTGGAACTTGGAGTACTCAGAGGCCCCACAATTTCCATAGCTACCATCTGAAATGGCTCCTCAATCACAGACAAAGACATCAAAGGAGCTTTCACCTTGTCTCCTGCCTCGCCTACCTTTTGGCACTACTCGCAGGTCCTGCAGTACCCTGTTACATCTCTGGAAATCCCAGGCCAATAAAAGTTCTGCATAATACATCTCTTTGTATGTTTTATGCCTATATGACCTGCAAAGGGAGTATCGTGGGCTATGACTAGAGGTGCCAGATGGTAGGATCTGAGCACAACCAACTGCTGTATTCTGTCACCCTCTAGTCCTCCCTCAGGGGTCCACTCTCTGTACAGTAACCATTTGTCCCAGTATACAGATTCCGCCTTCCCTTGAGAATCAGGTGCCTCACTAGCTACCTCCCTCAGGCCTTGTAATGTATGGTCTGAGACCTGAACCTGTCTCAGCTCTCTATTTGTAACCCTTACAAGCTCCCCGTCCACAGGAAGTCTGGTATCCTCTGACAGCGGTGTCTCACCGTCAGCCTGGGTACTACTACTCACTTCTGCCCTTGCAGTCACTCTGTCCAAGGGAACATCAGTGCCCAAAAGCAGCTGTGGCTCACCTTCAGTCTCACTGCTACAGGGTAGCTCCCTCCCTGATGTAACCACCTCACCAGTCCTGGCTGCAACCATGTAGTCTGTCTGGGTCTCCCCCAGGCTACCAGACCCCCATGCTTGTCTCCAAGCCTGACTGCTTGTAACTGCATGCACACAGGGTACGGCATTATCAAAATCATTCCATATCAGGACATCTGCAGGGATATCCTCAAACACACCTACTTATTGGCTTCCTTTTCCACCCTCCCAGTCAAGGTGAACCATTAGCCAAAGGTATTTGGAATGGGGTCCCTCCTAAAGCTCAATTGGAGTAGACTTCCCAAGCAAGTAGTGCTCCTCTGTAACCATTGCAGGCTTCACAATGGTTAGGACAGAGGCTGTGTCTCTCTTAGCCATGGCCTCTTTCCCATTCATTAAGATAGGATATAACCTCTTCTGATAGTTTGGTACTCTTGTTGTCTCGAAAACACTTACTGCTCGGATTTTGTCATTCCCACTTACTGGCTCTCCCACCTTTTGCTCCCCACCTTGCATCCATGGACATCTATATGCTATATGACCCCACTGGTTGCATTTAAAACTTTTAACCCTTGGTCATGGACATGTGCCTGGACTAGTGGCTTCCCCTGCTACTGGCGGTCTCTGTTGGGGCGGTCTGGACTGCCCACCATAGGTTCACTTACACCCATGAGCAGCACTGGGTGTCCCTTTCATGTGCAGTGATGCCCTGTTTGCTATGTATATGTCTCCCTTCTTCCCCAACTCATCTACAGTATTGCATTGTCTATCAGCTAACCAGATTCTCATGTCCTCAGGCAAAGTGCTAAGGGCTTGTTCCCTAACCCAAATGTCTGCTAGCCCTTCAAAAGCGGTGACCTGACATCCACTCACCACCTATGAAAATAAGTGCTTAGTTCAGCAACATATTCACACACACTTTCATCTGGCTTGCATCTATGCTCACAAAACTTTTTCCTATAAGCTTCAGGTGTTAACTTAAAAGATTCTAGCAAACACATTTTGACTGTATTATAATTTAAACAATCTGTGTTGGACAGTTTAGAAATTGCAGTTACAGCTTTACCATGGAGTAAAGGGGTCAGAAACCATACCCAGAACCATTGGTCAACATTATACTGTTTACATACCCTCTCAAATATATAAATGAAACTATCAACTCTCATTCTCCTCAGCCACCAGATGTCTCAGTCTCTCTGATGCTTCTATTTCCAAATGCTTGGCCTCCAACTCAAGTTTCTTTAACTCCATATGGATTTTTAAGTCCTCTGTGGAAAGGTTGAGTTGTCCATTTTCTGAGAGTAGTACATCTCCACGGCCAGTCTGATTGTCCTCCTGATTGCAATTCTGTGATGCAGCTGTGACTAAAGCTGCAGTCATGTCTGCTTTAGTCAGGTTGGCATGCACCAGTCCTTTAGCCTGGCACATCTCAGCCAACTGGCTCCTTGTCAGCTTGCCATACTCCTCTGCTGACATGCTTGCCTGCTCTCCCTGACTAACTCATATAACAAAAAAAAAATAAAGTAAAACACTTGTGATATGAACATTGAATGTTCACTGCATGGCTGATTGAGAGTAAAAACACCTTCAGTGACCACTGTACACATGCTACAGGAATTCAATATCCACACCACTACAAGCCAATTAATATGTGACATGGCTAACTCACCATTGTCAACCAATTAATATGTGATGTGGATATCCCACCACTGCCAAACAATTAATATGTGACACCCCTGCACTGGCCCAGTAATCAAGGAGCCTCAGTTCTCACCACTGGCAACAGTGAAGGATGTAAGCATTGGGAGGACGACAAGTACACACACAGTAAAGTACAATTTCCCTTAAGAGCACACAGAGATCACAGTCAGTCTGGTTCTAGTTTCTCTCTCTTTCTCCAGATCCCTAATAAGACTCCCCACTGGCACAGCTATAGGGTTGAGATCTCAGCTGAGTAACCATGCCAAAAGCTCCAGCACCCTTTCTGTCCAAACAGTACTTCATGTCCCTGGCCAAGTAGCTGACACACACACACACACACACACACACACACACACACACACACACACACACACACACACACACACACACACACACACACACACACACACACACACACACACACACACACACACACACACACACACACACACTCTTTGAGATTTGATTTATACACAAACACACACCTGGAAAAGCCTGGCACAGGTTTACTAGCTATGCCCCCTTCTGCCCAGACTATAAGGTAGTACCAGCTGCCACTACTTATCAACTACTTTTAAAGCCCTTACCAAAGGGTGCCCAATCTTACTGTGTAATGTTACTATTAATCCAAATGATAAGTGTGACCAAGACTTTCAAGGCTATTTAGGAGTGGCCTGTACAGTATCAAGAAATGTATGCAAGTACACTAAGAGCTTAAATGTCTATATCTATAATATAAACAAACCAGCCACAATTAAAGGGTTTAAATATACTTAATAATAAATAATAAAAGAACAAGATAATACTCAAACAACACAGTAACTACAGAGTTCAGAATCACAGGAAATATTTTAAAACAACATTGCAGAACAGTCTCAAATAAATAAGGAAAACATCTAATAGACTTAGGGACGCAAGTGGACAGTGGTCTCACTTTTGATAACCACATCGCCACAACAGTCAGGAAATCCTTCCATGTCAAACCCTGAGCTGTTGGACATGCTCTACTTAAAGAAATCCCAATCCCTCAGAGCCACACGATCCAGGGATCTAAACCTTGTCATCACAATGAGCAAAACATGCTGGAGTGATAGGTTCCTGACCCAGAAACTCCCCATACTCTGGAATAGACTGCCCATACATGCCAAGCAGAGTGCCTCCTTGGCCCTCTTCAAAAGGAACCTTGATGACTGGATGGGAGATAGGAAATTCACCCCGGGGATCATGTCAGTCACCCTGCTAGATAGGGGTCCAGAGAAGTAAATATTGTGGGAAGAAATATCCAGGGAATTGTTATGGCTAGGCTTGTCTAGGCCCTAGGGCCGATAGCCTTGTACCAGCCTATGAACCTATAAACTAATCTTACTATATTCCTATCTATCTCTAAAAGATATAATTTGCCTAAATCTTACTTACAGAACAGCATGCAGGCAGAAGTACTTAGTGAATGTTTCTAGGTCCAAGACAAGACACAAAATGCCCAGACTTTCTCTAAGGAGTTCTTAAATTAATAATCAACATTACTGCTGGGTTACCTCAGATAACATCACACTGTGTCACCTGACTTCAGTTCCCAGCTAAACAGATACTTAGAATTTAACATCTCTGTGTCAGAAATACATATCTCTCAAAAGTGTGCAGCTGGTAGGACATCATAGAGTAATAAAAACACTTTTACATTTGAAACCTAGTAATTATTTCTGTTTCAAGACAATAGGAAAACCTCTAGCTGTAGACATTGTGTCTGCTTACTGCACTGAAACTGAGAAAACACAATTGTAAAACACTTTACTTTTCAACTTATTTTCTTGACGTTTTGCAAGTTAACTCTGTATGTTCCAGCTTCTACTATTAAAACATACATTTGAACAGGTATATAGATTATATACATTTATGTTCTTTTCCAGTAGGGTACACCGTGGTTACATTCTTGAAGCTCAGTACATAACATACAGTTCTCTTACATTTGTAGGACAAGCATATGAATCATATTACTATTCACAAATGAAATATGACTATTTGCAAAATTCCAGATAGCTGGGCTGGCAGTGTCACATTTCTATATAAATCATATTAATATTTTCAAGTGACATATAATTATTTATAAAATTCCAAATAGCTGGGCTGGCAGTGTCACAGTCATTGCCATCCTATCTTCTCTGAAGTATGGCTGTTAAAGAGAAGACTAAGACTGTGTTTTAAAAATGCTCTAAATGCAGTCATAAAATTCCTTTTTCTGTCTAGCATTCTCTATGTGTGTATTGCCTGGGCCCCTTACACTTGCAAGAGGACTGTTCTGTCTGTCACATTTTCAGTGACTGAGTGTTAGTAGATAGAAAGAATAAACTCATCCTAAAAGGCCTTCTTCTCTCCTCCTTTGGAGAGGCCATATCTGGTTCTTCGGGCAAGACTAAACGTAATTCTGGACAAGCTTCTACTTCTTCCTCCTCCTTCAGATCCTTTGAGGTGAAGAAGTGATCTAACTCAGTTCCAAGTACTTCCTCGGCACTGAGCCCAAAAAAGAAAAGTACATTGGAGCCGACATCTAAATTATTGACCCCGAAGGATACCTCAAAACCATCTGCTGCTTGCTCGGTTCTGACCCCTTTGTTGGCTCCAGAACAGTCATCTCCAGAAATTACTACTCTGCAAGCACACTGTATTCCCCTTCACTGGATCCCTTTGTTAACAAACCACTGTCCCCCTTTTTAGATAGACCAAAATCTCCCTCTGTGATCTCTGTCCATTTGAGTGGTTGGTGATGAAAATTCTTTGGGCCCAAGGTGTGTCAGCCACTCCGTGGGCTCTTATCCCTTTAGGTCAGGCATCAGCACCTTCCAGTTCCCTTGCTAATCCTCCTCCTTTAACCTCCACAGGTACCTTAGAGTCTTCAGTTCTAAGCTTCCAGAACGAACCATGTCAGTTTCAAACATCTCCATCTCTTCAGAACAGATGATTTCCCTGAGCACTTCAGTTGTGTCAGAACTGGAGTCCTCTTGGGGCCACAGCCTGGTGATCGGTCCCAAGACATTTGGGTCTTCTCCAAGTTTTTCATAGCAGTCTCAGTGCCTCTGTGAGCCGGTGTGGACAAGCTTGGGTCCGACGTCAGTCTCAATGGGGATCTCATTGGGACTGGGGTGGCTTTGGAGCCAAGGTCTTCTTGTTTGACCCCAAAGCATTCCTTCTCTTCTGGTGGGTCAGCCTTTGACACCATGAAGTTGGCATTGGCTACTTCCAGTTCATTTCCTTCCTCCTTGGAGCCTTTGTCTCTGGCCGTCTTGAGTCTGGAGCATCAACCAACCCCTCCACAGGGTCAGCAGGTACTGCAACCTCAGGCTTCCTAATGGGGTACCCCTTCTTCTTCTGAAACCGCCCCAGATGTACCCCCTGGGGAGGTCCCTTGGACGAAATTATGCAAGAAGTACCTAGACTCTCAAGAAGAGTCTGTTACAGAAGACATGGATTACGTTGAAAATGAAGGGTTCCCCAGATCACCTCCTGATGATGCCTCCTTTGGTGACATCCTGGAAATACTTAGGGAGGTGTTTGGAAATCCCTCAAACCTTCTGTGTACCTGCAGGATTTTGGTACCTGCCAGTCTACTTCCTGGGTATTCCCATCTGCCGAAAAACTCATCAAATCGATCTGTCATCAAGTGTGGAAGACCCCTGATGCTACCAATTCAATCCCCAACAGACCAGATAAAATAATCACAGCTCCAGTAGATAAGACTTTTTAGACTAATGGAGTTCCTATAGATGCCACTGTGGTAGCGGCAGCAATTAAGAAGGAACTAGAAGAAGAAAGTTCCTCTATCCATCCCCCCAACAAGGAGATCTGGGTGATGGATAGATTTGGGAATCGAGTTTAAGCTTCATCGACATTTGTCCTACGGTCTTTGAACTGCCTGGCACACTTTACAAGACTGCAGAGAGATCTGATGGAGGACCTTTCTGATACTCTCTCAGGAGTTGTTTCTGAAGAGGTACAGGATTCAGTCACCTCTCAGTTAGCCAACCTGACATCCATTTCTAATTCATCCATGAGGCTCATTTCTCATGTTACTGAAGGGACAACAAGAGCAGTAGGTTAAGGCATTTCCCTAAGGAGGCATGTCTGGATGTGCTTGAGCAATTTTGTGGAGCTCTTCAAGTCTTCATTTGTCAATGCACCCTTTGACGGCTCTTCCCTTTTTGGCCCAACTGTTAAAGACACTTTAAATAGGTGTGAGAAGGATGGGACAACCCTTTCTGTCATAGGAGTATGTTTTACACTCCTTAGAGGCCGTTTTCTAGGAACCAGTGAGGAAGCGGGTAAAATATGGTTCAGGATATGTCAAGGTTCTTCCCAGAGTACACCTGGTGAAAGCTGTCCCAGAGGCAGAGGGAGAAGCAACAATGGAAGATGCCACCCTTGCTACAGAGGTGCCCTGCAACATCAGGGTTCCTGAGATTCCTTCTTTGGGAGACCCTTTCAATGCTCCTGAAGGGAAGCCTGATTGTCCCCCTCAGGAGGCAATTGGAGGATTTTTAACCCTCCACCTAAAAGCCTGGCAAGAAATCACCTCCAGTATTTGGGTACAGAGAATCATTTCCAGAGGCTATACAATTCCCTTTTCCCTTCCTCCTAACTGTTCAAAGAGATTCCCTGATGTTCCACCCAGTCAGTGGGAACAGGCAGCCATTCAAATTCAAAAGCTGCTAGAAAAGAATCATCCAAGAAGTCCCACCAGACCAAATAGGATCTGGATTTTACTCAAGATTATTTTTAGTGCCAAAAAGACAGGGGACTGGAGACCAATTTTGGATCTCAGGATACTGAACAAATGTGTTTGGAAAACTGAATTCTGGATGTTCAGGGTACAGTCCATTCTTCTGTTTTTTAGGGAAGGATGACTGGATGTGCTGTACAGATCTACAGGATATGTACTACCATTTAAAGATGGACAGAAATTCCAGGAGATTCCTTCACTTCTGGCTGGGAGCCAGTCATTACCAATTCAGAGTTTTGCCCTTTGGTCTCACCCCAGCTCATATGGTGTTCAGCAAATGCATGGCAGTAGTAGTTGTAGCTTACTTAAGACTGCAAGGATTCCAGGTGTTTCTGTACTTAGAAGACTTGTTCATTTCTGCTACTACCAGGCAACTTTTACTAACAGCAAAACAAAATGTTCTACAGTTATGCGACTATCTAGGCATCACAATCAACTTCGACAAATCCTTGCTGAAACTCACACAGAATCTAGCCTTTATAGGAATGTTGCTGTACACAAGAACCTCCATTGCCTCACTCCCTCCTTTTCGATTGGAAACTATCCAGACTCAAGTCCATACCCCATTTCAAAGAAATAAGAGTTCCAGCATGACTAGCTCTTCAAGCATTAGGATCATTGGCGGCCACCATAACTTTTGTTCTCCTAGCCAGGTTTCACATGAGAATATTGCAATGGTTACTTGTGGTACAATGGACAGTCTTTCAGCAACCATTATCAATGCCAATATTAATCACCGACATATGCAAAAGAGAGTTTCTGTGGTGGATTCATTCGAGCCAAGTTCGACAAGGATGCCCATTCATTCCCGTCAGCCCAAGGTCACAGTGACCACGGACACTTCCAAACTTCAGTGAAGGGGCATTGCCAGGGAAAGATAGTCCAAGGCACTTGATCCCCAAAAGAGACCAATTTGCACATAAATGTTCTAGCAATGAGTGCAGTGCTACTGGTGTTGCGAGCATTTAATAACCTGTAGGGATGATTGTGATTCAGACAGACAGCATGTCAGTGGTCTGGTACATCAACAAACAGGGGAAACCAGATCTTAGCCCTTATGCCAAGAAGCCCTCAGAGTGTGGAAGTGGGCAATCTCATCAACTGCTTTCTGATTGCAATGCGTATTCCAGAGAAGTCCAATGTGATAGCAGACAAATTGAGTAGGTGCAGCTTTCTACCTCACAGGTGGTCCCTCAATTCAAAAGTATCGGAAAGGATTTTCCGAGCGTGGGGCCAGCCTTATTGCAACTTTTTTGCCTACCCTCTGAACAACAAATGCAGCAGCTACTTTGCCCTCATCCCCCAGAGGGGGGAATTACCAAGGGATGCTCTTCTCCACAGTTGGCCACCCGATCTCCTTTACATCTTTCCTCTGAACCCTCTAATTCCCAAATTAATACAGAAAGCAGCTAAGTTGAAGAGCAAAGTCATCCTCATTGTTCCCTTCTTGCCTCAGTAGATATGATTCCCCTTCCTATGGCCTCACCTAGTTCAAAAAACATGGATTCTGGATCCAATTTGTGACCTCTTGTCACACCGACAGGCATCGGTCACCCAGACATTACAACTCTCAAGCTGATAGCTTGCTATCTCCAATTCCATGGGCCAGGCACGATATACTTTCTTTCCCAGTTAAACACATACTTTTAGCATCTCATAAACCATCTACTCACAAACTTTACACAAGTAAAGAGAAGGGATTCATTCATTGGGCCTCACTACATCACCTTGACCCTTTTTCAGCACCAATCCATGAAATTCTTCACTTTCTAGTTTCTGTTTTCAATGATGGTGCTACCACCTCTACAATTAAAGTTCAACTGGAAGCCATTTCTAATTTTCACAACAGTTTCCATGGATCATCCATTGCCTCACATAGACTTTGGAAAGCATTTTTAAAAGATGCCCTTTTCTTAAAGCCTCCTTACAAGGACCCTACTCCTCTTTGAGACCTCACATTAATGCTGCAACTCTTGACAAAATTCTGTTTCAAGCTGGCCTCTAGATGCGACCTGAAGTTCCTTTCTTGGAAAACTATCTTCTTAGTAGCCATTGCATTAGCTAGAAGAATTTTGGAAATTCAGGCACTTTCATCCAAACCACCATATTTGATTTTTCACAACAATAGAGTTTTTCTCAGAACCAATCTATCTTTCCTACCTAAGGTTGTGTCAGAAACCAACATTAATCAGTGCACTAATCTTTCAGTGTTTTCTCAAATTTTTCTAACAAGGGGGAGTTTACATTACATTTGTTAAATGTTCACAGACAACTAAGGCTCTATCTTGACAGAACTAAGGACATCAGGAAATCGTATCAGCTGTTTGTTTCCTTTTCACATATCAAATTAGGACAGCCTGTCAACAAAGTAACCCTAGCTAAGTGGATTTTGGACTGTATTTCCTTTGTTTATAGGATGCGGTATATTGCTTTACCTATACCACCAAAAGTACACTCAACTGGAGTGGTAGTTACTTCTGCTGTCTTCCAATCAAGAAATCTGTGTAGCTGCACCTTAGGCATCTCCCATACCTTTATTACTCATTTCAAAGTATATATGGTCTCTAGGGGTAGAGCATTATTTGGTTTGATGTTGCTGAGAAATATCCTTCCTTGAGTCCACCCAGGGTTCCAAGTAGCTGGGGACTGTGTCTCACAGGTGATGACAGGATGAAGATTGACAACTTCAAGCAAAGAAGTAATGTCTTACCATAACATTCCATCTGAGCTGTCCATCTTGATCTGTCATCAACTCTCCTCCCTCCTTCCCCTGGCTGGATGTCCTAGAAGAACGGATGCTTACCTGAAAGTTTCCTTTTGGAACATTCTTCTAATCCAGATGTAGTCTCTTTCATTGTATTTATGTCTTCTTTCTCTCATCAGCAAACTCGATCTGAGGTAATCTCCCCAAAGCATTATAGGTAAGGGATGTGCTTGAGATTTTTTGGAGTCTAGGAGCTATAGTAACAGCCAAGTTGGTTCCAAAGGATAGGAACTGAACCCACAATTGATGACAGATGAAGATGGACAACTCAGATGGAATGTTATGCTAAGACATAACTTCTTTTTATGTTACTCCTACTTTGCAATTTCCTTGTATGTAAACCTGTATTTAATATCTAAAAGTCTGATTCCAAACACTGTTCCTATTACTGACAGCACTGCTAGTTGCTGTATACATGGAAAATGTGAGCAGAAGCACAGTGTTTCTTATAAGGTGTAAGTTTCCAGGCTAGCTACTGGAAAGCAGTTTCAGTGCCTGATTTATTATATCCCTGCTACAGAAATTAATGCACATAATGCTACCTCTTAAAGTAGTAATTGCTGACTGACTGTTAAAGTGACCAAGAATATTCCTTTATCTCAACTCATATGATAAACTATGTGAACAATATAAAACAAAACTTGTGCCTGTATGGAGATTTGCTCTGGTAAAAGGAATCCTTCTAGCAATGAGAAAAATTCTTTTGAAAAGCAATGATTTGGCAGGATAATTCTATAGAGGTAAACATTGTGTGTAATTAAACTCTAGCTGTTGTGTCCTGTTGAAAAATGGAAAAATGATCTGAGACCTTAAAAAACTTTGCTACACCTGTAGGAAAGATGAGTGGTCAGTGACCAGCACCCAGCTCAGCCTCCAACAGAAATGCATGATGTTGGCCTTGGTATCCATCAGTGACCAGCACCCAGCTCAGCCTCCAACAGAAATGCACGATGATGACCTTGGTATCCATCTTGCTGGGAATCTCAAAACACAGTAGACTGCTGAAAAAAAAATTAAGTGGATGTGGAGTGGGTTATTTGGTGGCACTTGAGAGAATTGTGGCCAGGAAAAATAGCCCCAAGCTGAATGGACAAGAGCACTTTCTTCACACCTAACCAGAGATTCACTAAAAACAGAAAAGGGTCCAGAGGATGGTGACAAAAACAACTATGAGAAACTAAAAGACAAGAAAAAACAAACAAAAAAAATTCTAGTTAGGTCTATGGATTTATCCAAGGCTCATTCACTTAAATTTCACAAATAGACGGTCAGTATGTGCATAGTGGTAAGATCACAGATGGCTGATTTAATATACATTTTGAAGATGAGACTAGTCTCTCATGTAAATAATATCAGTGGAATTCTAAAAAAAATTTTGGCTATAGATGAATTTAAAAGGATTCAGTCTAGCAATTTAACAAAATGGATATTCCAGAACAACCTTCAGTTTTCTGAATAGCTAATTATTTTAGTAGAATGTCTGTTTTAGCTGAAATTGCATCAGCCAAGTCAGAATTGCATGGGACCACTACAGAATCCTGAAAGCCCAAAATCCTGAAGATCAAAATCCTGAGACCAAAATCCTGAAAACTCAAAATACTGAAAACTCAAAATCCTGAAAACACACAGGATACCAACACTTACTATATTCCAGTACAAGTACATACAGAAACATATTACCCTTCAACTATATGCAGGGGGGCAAGTCCCCTGCACTATGTGGGGGCTGCCACACCCCCTGCTACTTAAATATATCAACTCCGAGATTGCACTTCACTACACTAAGTGCAATCTTGGAGTTGATATATTTAAGTAGCAGGGGGTGTGGGGGGCTCAGCCCCCACATGTAGGTTCAGGGGGGCTTGCCCCCCTGCTTATACTTGCAGAACAGTAATATAGTTTGTGTTTTATTTCTTTCTGTATGTACTTGTGCTGGAATATTGTAAGTGTTGGTATCCTGTGCGTTTTCAGGATTTTGAGTTTTCAGGATTTTGAACTTTCAGGATTTTGGTCTCAGGAGTTTGGGCTTTCAGGATTCTGTAGCACTCCCGAATTGCATACACCAAGAAATAATAATTAGCCTTTCCCTAAGTGTGTATCTTAGCCTGCAGGCAAGAAAAATGTTACCACCTCAGATGGTTTGTTTTAACTGTGTTAAAAAGAGCAAGAAAGCAAAATATCACACATATACTAACGGCAAATTATACATAAAAGCTTATTGCTAGCTAACAAGCTTTACCTGAAAGCATGCCTATGGGATGCAATAATATGGAGCTTTTAACTACTAGAATTGTAGATTCTACTTTTTTGGGACTGTAATGTTACTGAACTTGTTAAAAGTAATACTGTAGTAGAGGAGGACTTGAAGCAAGAATTGTTGGATTTGTTAGCTCAGAATATGACCGTAGGAATAAAACAACTAATAAACTGAAAAAATGAAGTAATGTCTGTAAATTGAGACAAAAGTGAGTACACAGTAACACAAGAATTACAAACCCTATTAGACAAAGTATCCTCATTTCAAGGGCCTATGGAAGATATAGGTTCATAGGTTCATAGGTAGGTACTAGGCTATCGGCCCAGGGGCCTACGTAAGCCTAGCCAACAAGGTTCCCTGGCTTACGCCACCCAAGAAAGTTATTTTCCTGTGCCTCTGTCAAGCAGAGACACAGAAGTGATCCCCAGGGTGTATTTCCTATTTCCCATCCACTCATCAAGATATTTCTTGAAGAGTGCTAATGAACTTTGCTTGACATAGATGGGTAGCCTGTTCCAGAGTATGGGACGTCTCTGGGACAGGAATCTATCTCTCCAGCATGTCATGTTTATTGTGGTGACAGGGTTTAGATCCCTAGAGCGTGTGGCTCAGAGGGAAAGTTCAACCAGATATACCACTAGAAATGCATAGTCATAGTAAAGAAAAATGTGTCAGAATGGAAAAAATAAAAGGAACAAATAGGTTCATAGGTAGGTACTAGGCTAATGGCCCTAGGGCCCATATAAGCCTAGCCAAAAAATGTACCCTGGCTTTTGCCCCCCAAGAAAATTATTTTCCTGTGCCCCTGTCGAGCAGAGCCACAGAAGTGATCCCCGGGGTGAATTTCCCATTTCCCATCCAATCATCAAGATTTTTCTTGAAGAGTGCTAATGAGGAGCTCTGTTTGACGTAGATAGGTAGTCTGTTCCAGAGTATGGGAAGTCTCTGGGACAGGAATCTATCCCTCCAGCATGTTCTGTTTATTGTGGTGACAAGGTTTGGGTCCCTAGAGCGTGTAGCTCGGAGGGATTGGGTTTCTTTAATTGGAGCATGTCCAACAGCTCTGGGTTTGACATAGCTTTGTATGTTAGGCAGAGATCACCCCTGAGTAGGCGATATGCGACAGAGTAAAGCTGTAGTTTTTTGAGACGGTCTGCATAGGGCATCTGTTTGAGGCCAGCAATCCTCTTTGTGAGGTATTTCTGTGGTCTTTCCAGTTGTTGTAGATGTCTTGTGAGGTAAATATTTATCTCTGGGTGAAAAGGTTAGGTAAATTTGATACTGAATCGTGCCAAATGACACCAGCTGATAAAGTAATAAAAGAAGGTAGTATGGATACTGGCAGGGAAGAGTCCATAATTAAGAATAAACTTACACTAAGGAATTAGATGTAGATGCTGAGGAAGAAGTAGAATGTTATACTAGGACAATGGAAATGGGAACTTCAGCAGAGTTTTAAGCTTCTCAAGTCATCAAAGCAAAGGCAATAAAAAACAGAAGTAAGATTCTAATGGTAAAGAAAGTAAGATAACTACTGAATCACAGAAAGGGAACTACTAGTACTCCTGGGGGAAGATAATCATTTTCATGAGTTACGTTTTATACAAGATGAGCTAGATGAAAAGTTCTGTGCATGTGCATGGCCTCCATTTTGTATCAGAATACTGATGAAAATAATGCTGTATTTGCTCACCTGCAGATCAGCCATGTCAATATTCAAAAAGGTTCAGTTGGAAGACAGTACACTAAGTACAGCTAGAGAGAGAACATGGCAATAGTAGATGAGGAATCAAAGGAACAGAGGAGCCCCTTTCCATATCCATTCATAGAAATAAGAAATGGCTTGTTCTAGGGGATAAACAAACACAAAGAGCAACTACTGAGCCAATCATTGATTGCAAGCCATTTTAGAACACTTGTGACAAAGTTAGAAATGGTCACATTCTGGGTGGTCATTTAGAACTGTATAGGACCAAAGATAGGATTTTAACTAGGTTTTACTAGTTTGCTATTATGAAGGGGGAAAAAGGTGTGTGGCTTGTCTAGGATATCAGAAGATAGCACCTAACCCAGACTGTAAGAGCCTCTTGATGTCCTTACCTCTCACAGAACTCCCATTTGAAAGAATAGCAATAGTCATCATATATCTGCTTGTAAAATCGATAATGGGCTGTCGGTATATCTTGACAAATACTGATTATGCAAAAAAAATTTCCTGAGGCAGTAGGACTTTGTTGAGTTAATGCAAATTCCATAACAAAAGAGTACTGCTTTTTTTCTAGAGTAGGAATTCTACAAGAAATTCTTACTGACCAAAAACATCATTCATGTCCAGAATGATACTTGAATGTAGTCAAGTTTTGAAAAGTGAAACAGCTAAGGCCATCTGCATATTATCCTCAGGCCAATATGCTACTTGAGTGCTTTAATAAAACTTTAAAAGTCTGTGTTAAAAAAAAAAAAAAAAAAAAACTATAAAACTGGGAAAGAAAAACTGCCACCATTTCCATTTCTTCTCTATGTTGCAAGGTATGTACCACAAGCCTCAACTAAATTCACACCACCTGAACTGCAGTATGGTAGATATCCCCTTGGGCTTGCTAGACAGAGCAAAATAAATGTATGAGAAAGAAATCAAACTCAATACAAGTGTGACATAGTATTTTACAAGTCTGCAAGATAGATAGATTACAAAAAAACTGTAATTCCTATATAAAAAGAATACATGCTCATCTCAAAGTTCAAACCAGGGAATAAAATACTTGTTTTGGTACCTACTGATAAAAACAAGTTCAAGTTCCTTGCATAGTGGCAAGAATCTTTTGAAACTGTAGGA
Source organism: Protopterus annectens (assembly GCF_019279795.1). Classification (NCBI taxonomy): domain Eukaryota; kingdom Metazoa; phylum Chordata; order Ceratodontiformes; family Protopteridae; genus Protopterus; species Protopterus annectens. The sequence goes on along the minus strand of NC_056731.1, from coordinate 1,896,435,073 downwards.
AAAGAAAGTGATGCAAATTATAGGGTGAGGCAATGTGAAAACTGGATAAATGTTCTGAAATTTACATTTTTGTATTAAGTATGTTAGAAGAGGAAATTAAGACCCCCAGACCATATCCTAAAGGTAAAACAGGTGAGTCATTATCATTGTCTCAGAAACAAGAGGCAAAGGAGTTTTTACTTAGAAAGAAAGTCATATTTTCAGTTGCATGGTAGAACCAGTTTAATAAAGTACAACACAGAAACCATTCCTGCTGTGAAAGCAGATTTGAAATTATACTGAATAACATAATCATAATGGCAAAAAGTCAAGAAAGTAGTACAAAAATGTATCACTTGTAGGAACACAGAAGAATCATAAAGTGACTGGAATAGTCCCACTGTACGAGCTCCAAATCCTGAGAGGTCCATAATATTTTGCAATGACTTTAGGAAATTAAATATCACATCTAAATTTGATTCATATCCCATAGCATTAGTTGTTGAACTGATTGAAAAAACTAGGTAAGACTAGGTTTCTTCCAACTTTGAACCTAACCAAAGGCTACTGACAAATTTCACTAGCCCTAGAAGCTGAGGAAAATGGCTCTTCCATTAAAGGATGTTCCCTTTTGTCTCCAGAGAAAACCTGCAGCAGTTCAGATGATGGACAAATTCTTAGCTCCAGTATCAAATATGCAGCAGCTGATGATATAGCTGATGTAGTAATGTTTTCTGAAGACTGGGAACGTGATGTACATGCCACTTTAGATTCCTTGAATCAAGCTGGATTTACTGCTAACTTAGCGAAGTCCAAGTTAGGTATTACAGAAGCCTGTTATCTGTGCTATGTAGTAAGCTTAATTATTGTGTAATCACAGGCCAAGAAAACAGAAGTACAAAACTTAAATACATCAGCCGTTAAGAGGCAGGGTAAGAATTTTTTAAAAAGATGTCCTCTAAGCCTACTTTTAGAAAATTATAGGAAACTGCTTGCTACATTTGTAGCATGTGGTTTGCTACACCTTATGCCACACATGAAGCTCTGAAGAACTTCAGTTCTGACTCCTGGCTGTAAAGGCATTATTGGCATTCAAAAAATCTGGTCCAGAAATGAATGCTGGTAATTCAGTATAAATAGATCAGTACTTGCCAATCATGTCCCCTAACACCTAGTGCCCAGGGAGGCTGTACCCTTCACCCGACCCTAACAATGCCTCTATATTTGTGTTAGTTGTTAAGGAATTTATGTTAATTACTGACCATACACCTCTCAAAAGTGTCTTTCATCAGAAAGGTCACAAACCCCCCAAGCTGATGAATTAAACAAACAACATTGTCCAGACTGCAGTAACTTAAATGTGGATGGGCTCTCTTGGGCTTATATACCATCTGACAGGATTAGAACTTGTGGTTCCACATTGGGCTGGGAGTCACATGACATAATGGCTGTTAAGCCTTGGAACCACAATAGCTGTGGTGTTATCATACCTACTGTTCTTAAGGTTGTTTTGCTAATGGGCCTTAGAAAGGAAATACAAAGGAAGCAAGCAGACCAGAGTGAGTCAAGTCCCCATAAAAAAAATAATAGGGAGTAACTAACTCTGGATGTGTATGATAGCCACTAGGACTTTAGAAATTCAAATTCCTAATCTCTGAGTATAGAGACAGTACTGACTAGGAAACTCCAGGGAATTATATGTAAAGGACAAGAGTAGTCTGGAAGGTGCCCCTTAGAAATGGAAAAGGAATATGAGCATTTGTTCTGTAAGGAAAAACTGGTACAGTTAACCATGCCTATATGACAAAGAGTGCTGAAGAAAAATAGTGGTAGTTGTAAGTTTGTCTACCTGCCAGATTTGTGGAAATGTTCAACATTAACTTTAAGAAATAACTTAGCAGTATTAAGATTTTTTGTATTCCCCACTCTGCGTTTTCCTGGTAATTAATCTTCATTTAAAATACTGAAAAGCTAATTCCAAAGATGAGCACTGCTGATTTCTGCTATATAGACATATGTTTGGTTTAACTATCAAAATTTTGAACAATACATCGTCAAATCCACATACCCAAAGTCCGAACTCCGAATGCTGAAAACGTCGTACACCAATATTCAGGACCATAAAATCTCACCCCCTTCTTGACCCATGTTAGCAACTATTTTTAGGTGTGCAGTGTTCAGAAATGTTGCTGTTCAAATTTTTTTTCAGAATTTCAACAATATGGCAGTATGGATTGCACGTAAATAGTTTGGTGTGAATGAAATGAATGGTGATGATGTACACTCGACATTTTGATAGTAAGCCATACATATATATATATATATATATATATATATATATACATATACACAGAGAGAGAGAGAGAGAGAGTTGCTAAGATATATATATATATATATATATATATATATATATATATATATATATATATATATATATATATTTATTTATTTATATATTTATATGGTTTCACTTTAGAATATCGAAGAACCATAAACTCGAAATTCAAAATGTCGAGACTAAAATCCAGAAACAGCAATACACTGAAAACATAAAACATCGATTCCCACATCGAAACAAACATCGCAAAC
>NC_056731.1:1896412505-1896427505 GCF_019279795.1 Protopterus annectens | reverse complement strand
GACTAATCCTTACATACAGAATTATGTACACAGTTAAAGTCAAGAACTGCCTTAGCATATTATTATTTTACGGCTGTCCTGAAACAAATACACATTCAGTGAATAGTATCTTTCAGTATTTAGCCTAGCCCCACAAAAAATAAATAGCAAACATTATCCTGCTGTATTTATCTGGCCCCACATAGAATAAATATCAGAGAGTGCTTGAAGTACCCAATATTTTCAGACCTGTTTGAACCTCTACTAAAATAGGCCTGGACCTCTGAAAAGAAGATGGCCTTAGCATTTGAGAAAATATATAAGAAAATGAATTTCCACAAGAGGTTTGCTCTAGTAATATACACTGATATATTGAAAAAAATGCATTTTTTGCCACTGCTATACATCATTTTATGTGTCCAAATTTGGCCAGATAAGCAGAAAATGTGATTGTTAACCCTACCTATGTTACTTGCAAAACGAATGAAATGGTGGAAGCAAATGAGGCTAACTCATTTTGAATTACTTTATCAAAACTTTTTAGGAAATATATTTCACTACGATCTTTTAGCCTTAGTTCTGGATTGTTTGCAAAAAGCAGATCAAAATCTAGCTTCATAAAATGTTGCTTTATCATTTTTCTATGGATTTTGATTATAAACTTTGGTTGACTTGTGCAGATATCCCATTTGACACTTTAGTTGCACTTGAAATATTAAAACAAATTCTTATGTATTTCACATGACTCTTCGAAAATAACATTTTAGCATGGTAAATCCAGCTGCTGTTTTCTTTCTGAAGTTACTCTGATATTTTAAGACAGCATGCTTTGGCTTAACACCATGATAAAAAGAAATGAACCCCATTACAAGTCATTGTTTCCATTGTGTTATTTTTGTGCTCAGCATTGGTATCTGCATTTTAAAGGCATACTTTGGTGCTTTTGCTATTATCGGCTATTTGTTGCCAACTAATCATATTCAGTACAGTCAACCTACTTAACACATAAGAGCACTGTCAGAAAAAATGGAAAGCGTTAGACATGAAAGACAAGTCAAAAAATCATGCAAAATCTGCAGGAAGATCTTGATATCGCTCTTTAGAAATGTAGTATCTAACCAATAGCAATTTATGCCATTTCTGTAATGATGACATTGGTAACCATTAAGTCTACAAGGTTATCTAGTTGCAAAGATGAAAGAGTGTTCTTTGCATATGGTTATTACAAAGGACTAAAATACATTACAGCTAAATACTGAAAGGATCAGTAGGTGATATTGTTAAAATCAAGCTAAATGGAACAATTTTCTCTACTTTTTATTTTAATACATCTGCCTTTTAGCAGTAAGGAAAGATCACATACATCTTCTGGGCAGGTTTTACATTTCTTTACTTACAGTTTTAAAATTTAAAATAGCACATACCTTTTGTAAAGCTTACTGGTTCCTTTTTAAATTAAAAAATAAAAAGGACAAACAAAAGTATTACAAAAATCAGAATTTCTGAATACGTTTCATAGGTTCATATATTTGTATTTATGACTATATAGTATATTATTATTTTAGGATAATTGGGAAACATTTTTAGACAGGGTAGTAATATAAAACACACACACACCTTAAGAATTACATGAGATGCAAAATATCATTTGATTTATATATATATATATATATATATATATATATATATATATATATATATATATATATGAGAGTCTTTTATAATCTCAAAATACTGAAATGTCGAATTTCAGTATCTTGAGACTATAAACCCAAATGTTTAAAATAGCGAAAGTTCATAATCGCGAATTCGAATATCTCGAATTTGCGGTTATGGCCTTATGCTATGTGATGTCCGGGATTGTGTGTTTATGATGCGCGTTGCCATGTGTGGATCTAGATGTTTTATCAGGTAAGTGAGTGTTTTGTAAGGGATTTGAGTGGGGGTTAGAGTGTGTTTGAGTGTGCTGATATGTTTGATGTGTGTATGAGGGACTGGAGAATGTGCGTGTGTGAGTTTGTTTTTGTTTCCTGTTTGTGCGATCTCGGAGTTAGTATATATAAGTAGGGGGGATGGGGGGTGCAGGTGGGCTTGCCCCCCTGCTTATGTGTGTATGAGTTGTGTATGTGTGTAGTTTTTCTTTGTTTATGTTGTGATGTGGGTGTTGTGGTGTATGTATGGTGTAGTGTATGCGGTTTGTTCAGTGTTTTGAATTTCGCGGTTTTGATCTCGGAGTTTTGTAGTTTTGGTGTTTTGTGGATTCGGTTTCATAGTTTCGAAATACTGAAATTCGATGTTTCAGTATTTCGAGATTATGAAGTGAATCCTGATATATATATATATATATATATATATATATATATATATATATATATATATATATATAAACACCCTATCAAATGTACACTTCATCAAATGTACACTACACTGATGCCTGTCTGGTCTATACCATTTGGTTGATGCAGACAGATGGTTAGCAGGTGTGCAAAGTCGACAATCTCCAGGTAGGGGAATATCCCATTTCCCCAGCAATTGTGCAATCTCAGAGTTAGTATATATAATTAGCAAGGGGTGCAGTGGGACTTGACCTCTCAGAAACACCTGCCATTGGTTTAGTCCTCTCTGGGGTAATCCTCAGAGCATGTGCAGAATGTGCCAATATTTGTAAATTCAACATTATGACATCAATCTCCTGAGTGTTAATGTAGTGTATGTTCAATGGGGTGTCCGATTTATTTATTTATATTGATGGATACAGATTCATATGTTCATTGATACGTACTAGGCTAGCTTTCTTTGTGGACCATTTTAAGCCTAGCCATTTTCAGTTTTGGTGCTTGAATTAACCTATTCCATTTGGTATTAAGTTTTCCTTATCTATAGGGGTAGATATAGATATAGCTATGATATTGTCCAAGATACATATATAACTGCATGCAGAGATAACAGAATGTAAATTTCAGGAACATGCCATGTTAGTAATGTGATAGACAAACAGGAGAATGATTTGCTAGTAATGAAAAGCTAACAATCAATTTAGCATTTTTTCTATATCTGTAAATTCATCATTCTATTTTTTTGCACCTACCATTAGTGGCTACAAACCTGCTTGCTTTTCAAATAACTTATTTGTCCCATCCCTGATGAGATAGTGAGAGTTCATATGGTTTATTTGTTGTTTGGGTTTTCTTCTCTAGTATAAAAGCTTTAAACAAACAGTCATTTTGTAACTCCAAAATAAAAGACCATCACAACAGAAGGAGCATACACTCGTACCAGTACTTTGTGTTCTAATGACTGCTTCCCAATAATTACCTGCCACAGTACATAAATCACCAAGTAATACAGTGAGGTACCACCATACTCAATTCAATGGTAGCCCAAAAGCCGCATAACATTTCACCATAATCATTAAAGTTGAAACAAGGGAAGCATACACCTGTAACAATAATCCATAGTCCCAATGTATGCTTCACTCTAATTGTCAAACTCCAAGGAGTCATAAAAGTTTTCAAGTATAGCAGGGTCTAGGTCATTTATACAGCAGTGATGACTGGGGAGTTGTGAAGGCCATCATACAATAATATTTTCTGCGCATCCTAACTACCTCGATGAATATGCCACAATGCTATAATGGTGTGACATGACTTTGATATGTATTAAATACTAGAAGTTCCTGCTTGTAAACCATGGATATAGTTTAGGCCTGCAGGTGTTAACCTCTTGGTCTCCACAAGGACACGATCACCACAGCACCTGCTCCCTTCCCTTCTAAAGTTGAAAAGCCTGCTTCCAGCAGTCAATCTTCTGATGCAAGAATAATAGCTAAACCACACTCACAAACAGTAAATGTGAGTCCCTGTCTCTCCACCATATGGTGTGACATCTGATGTCTGAAATTATGACTAAAGCCTTTAGCTTCAGTCATGGCTGAGAAAAAGCCCAAAGTAGATTAGTCCATCTTTGATAATAGCAGGACTAGGTCCAGTGTGCAGTATGACAGCTTAGCATAATAAAACTTTTCTAAGCTATTTCAGTCTCACTCAGAATGTACCACAAAGCTATTTCTCTTTAGATCTATGTTGCCACATTTGCCAGTTGTAAGGAAAAATGAAAACAGGTTATCTATGTATTTCATTTTGTGATAATTTATTTCAGACCTGTAAGTAGATTTTTTTTTATTTTTGCCTTGCTTGGGTAGTGTGCAAGTTTTGTTGTCATCTGAACAATGTCTTTTTCAGTACAAGTTGATATTTCCACATTTTACTGTCTTCATCTCACTGGATCTTCTCTAGTTGGTGTTCTGTCTGAAGTAAAAAAAAAAAACAAGCTGCTTAGCTACTGTAGAGTTTTTTTTTGTTCTGTGTTATTTGATAACTGAGAATGCTAAAATTGATGTGTTTTGCTGCTTGGGATGTTGTCTATAATTCTGGTCAAAACAGTCAATTCTTTAAAAATATGTTACTATCAGAACAATATTCCATCTCAAAACCAGTACAACCATTGTTTCTACTGCAGTGGAGAGGAACATAATACCTACAAGTATTTCATTCACTGTGCTTTACAGTAAGCACCCTTCATAACAGATGGGATCAACTAAAGCTGTATATGTTTGAAAAATCGAGGGTCTCAGAACCAGAATCACTGACTCCTGCATGTAGGTCATTGGAACCCACGCTTTCAGCTTTGACTTCACAAGCCTCCAATCCCCATGAGAGGTCCAACCTTGCCAAGGCTCCAAAGTGTCTAGAGCTCCAGTCTTCCACTCCAAGTTATTTATTTATTCTAGAGAAAATGGAAATAAATATTGTTTAAAGGTTATGGGTTCAGTCTCCATTGGCACAGCTATCTATATTTCAAAGATTAACTAGTTTAGCAGAAATAAAAGATTAAAAAAAATCATTAGCCCAAAACCAGATTCTAAGAGAGTTTCACCCATACCATTTTTTCCTGAGTTTGACTAAAACATATTTGCACTCCTCGCAGCTGTACAGATTTTTGCAGAATGTCCAGATTTTTATCTCATATATTGGTTTGTTCCTCATAAAATTTGTGGTTGTATGACAAATCAGTAAAGACTGAAGTCAATAAATAATACTAAGTAATCACAGACATTTGAGTTTCAGACTTTATATACTTCAGAAAAACACTTAATAATGCAAAACATGTTATTGTAGCAACTTTCTAAGTTTATAGGAGCGATATTTAAACTCTGTCCCTATTTTGGGCATTTGTCTCCCCATTCTTTCTGGCTTTGTCCAGATTTCTTGCACTGAGACATTAACAGGTATGTTTGCAGGCATCGTTTTGAGGGCATAGAAAAAAAAAGTCTTTGCTGTCCCTCCTCAGTCTGGTTCTGTGAAGAACATGGCTGTAATAAGCTGTTTTGCCCCTGTGCCTAGGTCTCCTAGACTTTCCTCACCAGCCCCTGGCAATTGAGACTCATTTCTGAGACTGATGGCATTAACTGTTTTGGTATCAATATTGATTCATCATCAGGGCCTGTGACATCTTATTTGAATTGTATGCATCAGGGTAGCAGTGATCAAACCTCCCATTATTATCCATGGATTCAGCATTCTCACTGCTGGTCTTGATGGAGCAGTCCGCCCTCATGCCTGGCTCTTCACTCGATGCTGAGGTTAATGCCTAACTTTTCAGTGAGGATGCCAATGTCAGTGTGCCTAGTCCTGCATTAGCTGACTCTGAGTTTCTTCGTGCTGAGTCATCTAGTAGTGCCCACCTCAATGGTAAACTTGTGAACTTTCATGCAGTCAATGCTCACAATGTCCATTACTTCCCTGAAGCCAGCACCTATCTGTATAATCCTTTTCTCAGTTCTCAGCCCTGCCGTTTGTCATGTAGCAAGACAGAGGGACCTAAGATCCTTTGAAGCATCCTTCTGTAACAATGCTCATTAAACATTTGTCTTCTCCTCTTCCTCCTCTCTTCTCTTCCCCCTTTAAATATTGTGAGGAAGGATTATGTGCTCAAGGAAACACATTGACTCCACTGTGTAGTTTCCAAGTCAAAATGCTGATTTGAAGAAGGATGGAGATTTTCAAGCATACCCCCAATAATGGAAAGTTTGAAGAAGCATTAGATATTATGAGACAGAAAGAGGAATGGTACACAGATACTGTGCCCTCCCCATAACACATGTTGATCTTTGGCTCCTCCTTGATGAACATCCTTAAATTTGCCACCAGTGTGACACTGAAAACCATGACACTGATTCCAATGTCCAGAAAAGATGACCAGATCCTTTGGCCTTCCAGACACTGGAGCTTTAGGTTGGAGTCTCCAAAGCCAGATACTCTTTTAGCAGTAGCTGTTCTTAAGAACACTCATATCCCCCAACAGCCCTGAATAAAGAATCCAAGATTGTAGACGGCCATATGAAATATGTAGAAGCATCCTCTACTTTATTCTTGAAGGAACTGAAATACATGAACTATATCAGTGTTCCAGTGAGAGCTGGTAGATGAGATTCACTAGCCAGTGGTGCAGTTGCTTGATGGACCAGTTAAAGACAAAATAATATCACAATATGCTATTTTTTTTATATCAATAATGAGTGTGATTTATAATGTTGCAGAAAGTTCAGCTTAAACCACAGTGTCTGGCATTTCCATGTGCCAGCACACATTGCCATTTTATTTATTGCACTGGGGAAACCAAGGTGAATTTATTAATTAATTTTTCTGAGGACCCTTTGATTTTGTCTTTGCACCTTCCTGCCTGGCTTGGTCTCAGCAAGAACAGGTGTATTTGAAAAATAACATCCAAAACGTTCAACATTCTCTTTTTCACTTGTCTGTTCCCCAAGTATTTGTTCTTTCTTGACATATCAGAAAAAATTAAACAATGAGGAAGATCAATTGCCTTCTACTAAAATGAAAAACCATCCAGCAGGTCCCACCAAGCCAGAAATGTTCAGAAGAAGAAAGTTTTTTAGTGTTTTTTTTTTAAATAAGAAGCACCTCCATTGAATTATCACTTATGACTTAGACAATCAAACATTTATATAAATGAAAACAAACAATTTTGACATATTTCAAACATTATACATCACATGCAGTCTTCTTTACAGACATTGTCAATGAATATTACACAGCTCATTCAATTTCTGCCTTCCCTTAAACATTATTTCTCATTTCTCATCCAAAACATTATTCTGCATGTATTGTTCCCACAATTCCCATTTTTTTCTATGTAATTTGCACCTACCCTTTTCTAAAAATCCCACTTCCAGTTCTTTTATATGTGTTACTATATTCCCTACTTCTAATATGGTCAGTTTAGACTTTGATTTCCATTTTCTAATAATTGCAGCCACCACAATTAAACTCAGCAAGGCCGTAAAAGGTCCAGGCAATTCTGAGTCTGTATCATAGCTCAAAAAATAATTTCCTTAGTTACTCCAGTTTGATTAATCAGTACTTCTGACAAAGTACTCTGCATGAGAACTCATTATATTCCCAAAAAATATGTTCCCAATTATCTGTTTCTTCCCCATAACACAGTTTCTGCAGTTTTACTCTCTAGAATCCTACCATCATATCAAGATTTCCAAGGAGCCCAGGGGGTTTCTATTCTTCGGAGTAGGGACCAGTTACTATCAGTTCAGGACTCTTCAGTCTTAACTTGCCTCAACCATCAGGATGTTCACCAAATGCATGGCCACAGCAGCAGCCAGCCAAAGATTGCAGGAAGGCAACATTTCCCCTGACTGTCTCCTTCCTAATTTTTCTCTTCAAAACCTGGCATTTACCTGGGACTCCCTAAAACTCTCATTTAGATCCATACCAACTACACACTTTCATTGGATGCTCTGCCTGGGGCCCTTGTTCTTCAGTTCTGTTATGTCATACTGAATCATAAACCCATTTGAGAAGTGGCTGCAATCTGCATTTTTATACTGTATTAAAAAATTCTATCATCTTTATTCAGTAAAGTATTTTCTTTATTATTAAGTTCATTTCAACATTTGTTCAACTTGTCTTTGTTTTACTAAATTGTAGACTTTTCTCTCTTTTTGTACACATCCTTAACAGTTAGGAATCATTTGCACTAATTTACTGTTTCCAGCACTATTGTTGTATCTGCCTATAATAATGTTTACATATTTAGTTACTGTCATTATTTTAAAACTTCTACACTGCTGTTATTGGCTTTCCAGTGCATATTACTAGCTTTACCTATAGTCATTGTGCAATTGATTGCGGTACACAATTGAACACAATATGCCTTCAAAAAGTGCAAGTGAGGAAACAAAATTACAAAGGTAAGCATAAGTAAGGGCAACTTTTTGGCGGTGAACAAAAAATGTCTAAATGTGATATGTTAGTCTTTTACTTCCAACAATGTTAGGGACTGAAATATCAAGCTAACCCTGCTTTCTGCTTGAGAAAACTATCTCAGTTGAGGCTAGTACATCCACAGGACCAGTGGAGGTTTAAGAATCGAAGGAGTCATCTCAGCCTCAGATCTTATTGTGATTGCAGTCTCTCTTTGTTCTTCTAAAGTTCACAAAATAAGATGAATAATAAGCTTACTAGCAGACATTCCTCAGTTTTTTCATGCAAAAAGCAACAAAATGATGATGTGGATGTTCATTGTTCTAACTGCTGCAGAAGTCTTTAGTCTACATGGGTTGAACCCGCTCAGCATACAAAAACCAAACAAATTCACAAGGTTCTGGTTCTGTCTCTGACATTCACTCCAGAGTATGCAGAAAGCTTTCTTCTTGTTTTTTAGTATACAGAAAAATAGGAAACTGGTAGCTAATGGAGTGAGCTGATGGTACTAAGGTGAGCATTTTGCAATCAACATTGTAGTGCACCACTCTTAATGGCCTTGAAGTGAAAGCCTACCTGCTGGACATGAAGAAGAAGGCAAAACCCTTACACCAGTTGTGAAATGTTTAGGTGTTACCAACAGCATCTGATCCAGAGGTCTAGAGAAAAGAGAATTACCATGGTAGGTTCCAGAAAAGTCACCCTCTCATGGAGCTGTCCATCCTTCCATGCCTGCCAGAAGGAGAGAGAATATGCTCTTTGAACCTCCAAGACACCTATCTGTATCTCAAGATAGTCAAAGAGTCCAGAAGACACCTTCCTGATAGTTATTATCAATTTAGAACTCCTCCATTTCATTTCACCTTAACACCTGGATGTTCATCAAATGCATGCCTGTAGTTGCAATGAATTAATCACAGTCTGCAAGGATGATTATACAGGTTAATCTTTAATCAGGAATCCATGACAAATCTCTTTCAGTTTTCAGGGATTAAAGTGACCACTGCAAAGTCTCAGCTGACTCCATCTGTGTTGCTCACATTTGTAGACTATATTCTATACACAGCTTTATACAGAAATCACTTACCCATTGGCAGGATCCTAACTTTCAAGAGCTGGTCGCCAAAACTTCATTTGCCTTTTCCACTGCCCATCTATGTTCAGTGTTTAGATCACAGTTGCAGTAGCCTGAGCTGTATGGGTTATATCCTCATCGGCAAATCTTCAAAGCTTCAAGGCATGTTCCACACACTCTAACTGCTGTGAGGCTAAAGAAGAGCTGCATAAAAGCAGTGGTTAGGGTGCCAAAAGCTTCAGAGCTTTCTTGCCATAGAAGTGAACCCTGCCTGTATGTTTTGTGGAACTGCCGGTCATTTAGCAATGCTTCAGAACTGAGCAGATAAGTACCTTTCTGGGGAACACCTTCTACTACTTCATTTTTGTGAGGAAAACACTTTTTTTCTGTGAAAATGTTTATTTTATGCAGGGAAATTTTTTTTGTCATGGACTGTCAGATCTGTTAAAGGGCGTTTTACCTAAAGAATGTGTGAAAAAACTTTGTAAAAAGCTGCTTTACTTTATTTTTATACATGTTCACATAGAATATTTATGTGAGGGGCAAGATATAGTGTTTTTGGGGACTAATACAGTAATTTTTAACTCAAATCCTTATTTTTTTCTGTCAGGAGGTTTACTGACTCCTTCAGACTTCACTATCTTCCTTTTAGGCTTCTTCCTTGGCTTAACCGTGTAGCAGTTATTAGTCTCCTCATTTCTTCCTTCTGTCATCTGCAAAAATAGGAAGTCCTCGGGTGTCAGGCCAGCTCCTTCACTGTCTCTGTGAGTGACTCTTCTATGACCAAACCTGTTCCTTGGCCCATTTATCTTTGTCTCTTGGTCCCTCTGATATAGCTCCTTAGAAAGCCACTAAGGACCATGACTTACACAGATTGTCTGTGGCTGTAGGGCTGTCTTCACTGGGCAAGGGTAAGCCACTCATGTTGGTCACCGTGGAAGAAGCAGATGAAGTCTTACTGCATACAGTGAGTTAATGTGCCTAATTCCTGGATTAGTGCCCCTGACAGGGGACCTCTCAGGATAAGAAAGCAAAAAGTTAAGACTATAATGTTTCATGTTTCTCTCTCTCTCTCTCACTTTCTCTCTGTAGGGACAGAGAAGACTTACTGGGTTTTGCTAAGGGATTGTTTCTAGTATTCAACATTTTAAATCCTGTTTCTTCACTGACTACAAACAAAGAAAGAAAAATAGCTGATGTTGCCAATTTTCATTCAATCCTCATCTAATGGGTTTGGATCCAGTCCCTCAGATCTGACTCAGCCTTTGCAAAAGCTGATGGCGCAGTGGTGCAGCTGTAGCGTTGTCACCTCACAGCAACAGGTTCTCCGATTCAATTCTCGGCTGGGGTGCCTTCTGTGTGGAGTCTGCATGTCCTCCCTGCATTCATGTGGGTTTCCTCCGGGTGCTCCGGTTTCCTCCCACATTCAAAGACATGCATATGGAGCATTTCTCCACGGGCCTCCGCTGAAAATTGGCTAAGTTCCAAATCTGACTTTCCCGGTTAACAAATGTTAAATAAATAAAATAAAACTTTGAACTCTTGAGCTTCTCCCTTACCCATAATGCATCAACCCCATTTACCTCAGATCTCATTTGCTACTTGTCAGCAAAAGACGTGGTGACTGAATCATCTCGAGCGAAGTGTAATTTTTTTTGTCAAAAATGTAATTCTTTCTTATTCTTCTAATCTTTAAAGAAGTTAAATCCTATCTCCCTTATCCATTGCGTATTAGATCATTTGTTTCACTTTTTCTACGTTTTTGTACTCTAAATACTATTTTTGGTGTGTCTTTCCACTTTTCTACACAACGTGTAATCAATAGTTACCATTGTTGGTAGTTTCCATTTTCTCTCTGCTTTTTCTGCTGTTTGTTGTTGTTTAATATATATATATATATATATATATATATATATATATATATATATATATATATATATATATGGATCTAGGACATTTGATCGAAAGATCAAATGTCTGATCCATTTTGGGCGAGCATACTTAAACGAAAGTGCTTTTCACCGAAGAAGCACTTTCACGTAAGTATGCCTGTTGCAGAGGCCGTACTAGGGTGCGGATAAGGGAAAATTCCCTTTTCCCCACTGTAGAGCAGTCTCGGAGGGAGAATATTAAAGTGGGGGGCTGTGGGGGGCACAGTCCCCCACATGGGGAGTGCAGGGGGGCAAAGCCCCCCCTGCAGAAACGTAAATATAGTGTGTGTTTTTTTTTTTTTATTAACACGCTTTAACGAAAGCACTTTTTCGACGAAAGCACTTTCGTTAAAGTGTGTTCGGTGGTTATGGATTCGGACATTTGATCTTTTGATCAAACATCCTAGATCCATATACATATATATATATATATATATATATATATATATATATATATATAATAAACATAGTTTTTTCTGCAGTTTTTGTAACTGTCACTTTAACCTTGATTCTTTATAGTCTGGTTTATTGACTGCCTTTCCACTGGTGTTCTGTCTAATGGCTGAAAAAGAGAAAGGACCTGCGGGGTTTAAGAAGTGTCGTAAATGTGGACATAAAATTCCATTCTGGGACACATGCAAATACTCTGTGTGTACTGCCTAGGTCCCCTCCATTTACAGGAGGACTGTGCCATTTGTAACAGATTTAATCCAAGAGTGCTTACTGAGGTAAAGAGCAAATTTAATCTTAAAGGCATGCTGCATACCTCTTTTGAGGAGGCCTTATCTACAGTTTCTTCTACAAAAAATTCAAGGTCAACCTCAACAAGTCCTTCCTCGTCTTCTTCAAAGGCTTTGGAAATGGTTAGGAAGAGGCCATTATCTGGACATTCTGAACATAAAAGAAAAAAAGGCAAAAGCTTTGGATAAGACTTCATCCTCGGATCCAAAGCACAAATTAAAATCTTCCTCAGTTCTGACCTCAACATTGGATTCTAATAAAAAGGGAATTGAATTACTCGATCCGACCATATCGGATCCAACAAAAAGTTCCACTTTGATATATTTATCACAAACTAGGTATTCTCCCTCTGTGGACCCTGTACCTTTGAGGGTTCCATCATCTTTCCTGGAAAGACTGAAATCTCCATCTGTTATATCCACCCTCTATACTAGAAGCCTCACAGAAGAAGATGTGGAGAAATTGGTGAGAAATATTCTCTTGGAGCAGAGCCAGTCAGGTGTCCCATTGGCTGCTACCTTTTTGGGTCAGGAAATCCATTGTACAACTACACCACCCTTTCCAGTCCTCATCTGATTCCGTACAGCACCTCAGAGCCCTTGGATCCCAGTTGCACAGCACCATCTTTCTTGGAACCAAGGATTACCTTATCCTTGGATCTGAAGTTGGCTTTGAGAACTTTGGTCCAGTCAGATCCAGAGAGCTCTTAGAGCTGAGACTACCCTGTTGAATCCAAGATGTTAGAGTCAACTGTGAAGCTTTCGCAGGCATCTCTGCACCTTGCGGCCTTGGCAAGTGTTAGTTTGGCTCCAACTTCTGCCTTGGGAAGGCTGTCTTCAGAATGGGGTGGGACTAGGATACAGAAGCTTGTCTTCTCGGATCTGGGGTCCTATCTCTCTGGGACAGTCTGCCGTTGAGGTTATGGAGAGAGCCCCGTCTACATTGTTGACACAGATGGTTTCTCCCCCCTTGGAACCTCAACCTATTACCTTTTCATCTCTGTGCTTGAAGTCTCACCTTTCTTCTATGCAGGGACAGCTGGTACTGAAACCCCCGGCTTCCCAGCAGAGTATCCCCATTTCTTCTGATACCTCCCCAGACCATCCCACTGAGGAGTTCCCCAAGAGGAAAACATGCAAAAGGAAGCATTTAGATTCCCCAGAATCTGTCACAGAAGATACAAATTTTGATGAAGGTGAAGGTTCTCCACAGTCACGTCCTGATGATGTCTCATTTGGAGACATCATAGAAATCCTAAAACAGAGAGGTGACTGGAAGTCCAGAAACCCTTATCTGAAGAAGCTGTATTTCTAGCAGCATTCCGTACTGGCCCGTCTACCTCCTGGGTGACTCCGGTCACCGACAAGCTTCTTGAGTTGTTCTCTCAATGGGCATGAAATGATCCGGACATCATTGAGCCAATTCCTCGGAGACCTGACAAAATTATGACAGCACTGGAGGATAAGCAGTTCTGGGCTAAAGGCATACCTGCTGATGCCATGGTTGTGGAATTGGCCACTAAGAAGGAACTAGCTGAGGAGAGTTCCACTGTCCATCCCCTCACAAGGAGTCTTGGATGATGGATATGTTTAGGAAGTGTGCCTATGCTTCAGTGACCTTAGCCCTTAAGTCACTGAACTATCTGGCACATTTCACCAGGTTACAGTGGGACCTGATTAAGGAACTTTCAATCAGCCTCTCAGGATCTGTTTCTGAAGAAGTACAAGCCTGTGTCACTTCTCAGTTGGCTACCCTGCAATCAATATCCAGTATCTCTACAAGGTTCATTTCTCATTTAGTAGAAGAAACCTCAAGGGGAGCCAGTTTGGACATTTCCATAAGGAGACACTCCTGTATGCACCCATGTGATTTTGTAGAGACCTTCAAATCTTCTTTTGTCAAAGTTCCTTTTAATGGCATTTCTTTGTTTGGCCCCAAAGTAAAAGACAATTTATCCAGATGTGAGAAGGATGAAAAAACCCTATCTGCTGTTGTCATATGGTTTTCCATCCCTCAAAGATCCTTTTCGAGGAATCATCAAGGTGGAGGAAAGATGTGGTTCAAAAGATCCCAAAGGCCTTTCCAGGATACACATGGGGAAGGATCCCCCAGGGGCAGAGGAAGGAATTCCAATGGTAGACGCTGCCCACATGACAGAGGTGGTCTGCAAAACTATGGGTCCAGAGATTCATTTTTTGGGAGACCCTTCCAGCGCTCCAGAAAGGAGGCCCAATTGTCCCCCTCTGGAGGCAATCAGGGGTTATTTTCCCTGCACCATAGAGCCTGACTATGGATAACAACTGATACTTAGGTGCAGAAGATCATTTCCAGAGGTTATATTATACCCTTTTTCCTTCTTCCTCCCCATGCAAAGAAAATCCCCAAATGTTCCACTCAATCAAAGGTAACAAGCAGCAATTCAAATGCAAAAGTTGCTAGAAAAAATAGTCATCCAAGAGATACCCCCCAGACCAAATAGAATCCAAAACTTACTGAAGATTATTTTTAGTGCCAAAGAAAACAAGGGACTGGAGGCCAATTTTGGATGTCAGCAACTTGAGCAAGTCTGTTTAAAAAAACAAGTTCCGGATGGTCATGTTTCAGTCAATTTTTCCATTTTTAGAGAAGGACGACAGGATGTGCTCAATAGACCTTCAGGATGCATACTATCACATAAAAATGAACAGATGCACCAGAAGGTTTTTGAGCTTTTAGCTGGGAACCAGTCATTACCAGTTCAGAGTTTTACCCTTTGATCTCAGCACAGCCCCCATGGTGTTAACCAATTGTATGGCAGTAGTAGCAGCTCACGTGAGACTGCAAGGATTCCGGGTGTTTCCATATCTAGACGACTGGCTCATTTCCGCCCTGACCAGGCATCAGTTCTTAATGGCAAAAGAAAAGATTATCTAGACGTGCTCTTCTTGGTATAATCATAAACTATGAAAAATCTGATTTAGGGGCAACTCAAAAT
>NC_056731.1:1896262505-1896407505 GCF_019279795.1 Protopterus annectens | reverse complement strand
AGGGCTTCTTCTGCTGCAGATTCTCAGGCCTAAAACTCTTATTCTGAGGAAAACTGGTCTTCAAAACCTCCGTTGGAGGAACTTTCTTTTTCTCAGATAATTGCCATGATGTAAACCACTACAGAAACTAAACTGGCTTGAACTCCATAACCAACTATATATATTCAACTATCTGCAGTGCATAATTAATTTATAAATCCACTGCTTGCCCTGCCCTCAATAAGCTTGTCAAGTATTACATACCAAGCAGATCAATCAGATCAGAAGGCAAAAACGTGTTAAAAGTCTCCAAACCTTCCAAATGATTAGGTCAGTGTCTTAACTCATACTCTGTTCCCAAATTATGGAGCTCTGTCCCTTCAACTGCCAGATCCACCCCCAGCCTGCCATTATTTAAAGCCTCTCTAAAAGTGCACCTAAATAGTTCATGGCTCTGCACATGCTTAACTCCAAGTTAATCCCCCTCTACCCCTGCTTCCTCTGTCCACTTTCCTTGATCTCTACAGTCTCTTTTACCACCTGTAGACCTATAAAACCTCACAAGGAATTCTAGTCCCCACCCCCTTGCCTTACTCTGTGTTCTTCTTCTTTCTGTCTCTCTAAACCCCCCTAAATGTATAACCTCTCAAATCTTCTATGCTATTTCTCCCTTTCTGTAAGTAAAGTTGTTTTATAGTTTAGTGTAATCCTATTCCTACATTATCTTGATGCTAAGTTCAACAACCAATATCTTCTCTATTAATCTTGTTAATACACTGTAATATTTTAGAAGTAATACTTCAGTTAAATCCATTTTTAAGTAAAACACTAAGCAACTGACCATTTATTCAGCTCTAATCTGCTTCTAATGTATTATGTAAAAACCTAACTTACATTATTTAGGTTTATTTATTGACCACAAGGGCCCTTTTAAGCCAAGCCATGCATCTCAAATCTCTGACAAGTTCTGATAGCCTTGATAAGTGTAAGCAGGGGCCTGGGAGATGAGCCATTTACAAGTTACCTGCATCCATTAGTGCTTACGGACCCAGTCAGCTGACTGTTTGTACAAACGCAGTCTTTCCACTCTACCTGTCTTTACCTTGAATGGGTCAGTACACTGGAAGGAAAATCTCCTTGCTGATTCCATCAAGAAATCTCTCCTGCCTTGTTCCTCCCTAGTGAAAAGAATTGCCAAAGGTATTTCCACTCTACCTGTCTTTACCTTGAACAGCTCAGTATGCTGGAAGGAAAATCTCCTTGCTGATACCATCAACAAATCTCTCCTGCCTTATCCCTCACTAGTGAAAAGAACTGAAGGAACATCTATGTCAAAATTTCGCTAACTTATAGCTGAACTGGGTCTGCAACACATCCTAATAGCCTTAGAAGCCCAAAAATAAAAACGGCTCATTAATTTGGCCAAATACCAGTTGCTAGTAGAACCAGGCTGCTATATTTTAACAGTATCTGCCTAAACTAAATCACTTATGGCCCGTAGAAGAAGCAGAACTTTTTTGACAACTAAAGCTTGATTTTACTGGTTGACTATGAATTTTTGCATTAAAAATAAGAGAAGAACATACTGTATAATCATAGAGTTAAAGTTAAAAGGCATCCTACATACTTACAGACCTTAATAATTCTGTGGTCTGGATTATCCTATCAGGAGCCTTACTCTCTCCCCTGACTAGTTATGTATGCAAGTTTACTTATACCACTTATGTAACCGCCATTTTCAAACCCCTTATTGCTTACAGACCTAGTGAGCTGACTGTCTCTACAAACGCAGTATGTAAAAACTGAATTTAATTTTCAACTGTAAGAAAAATATTTT
The DNA here is from genome assembly GCF_019279795.1 of Protopterus annectens. Lineage (NCBI taxonomy): Eukaryota > Metazoa > Chordata > Ceratodontiformes > Protopteridae > Protopterus > Protopterus annectens. The sequence goes on along the minus strand of NC_056731.1, from coordinate 1,896,405,689 downwards.
ATTCTCAAGAACATAGCTGAAGTGATTTGTCAGTTATTGATAGCTTAAAATAGTCAGAGTATGTCACAAACCTCTCAGTTGTATATCAACTGCATAGTAGCTTTAATTTAAGCATAGTGAATCACTGTAATAGTGAGCGAAACCTGCCTGAAATGCTGTTGAGAAAAAATGATGCTAGCATGTTTTGTCTAAGGAAAATCTCTGCAAATATTATTGTGTTTACTCTTGAATTACTGTAATATTCTGTTAAAACTTCACTGAATTGTCTGTGCTGAATAGTGGTTTGTGATAAATGCTGTTCTGCCTTAAAGTGTAAGCCCAACCAGTTGGTATAGTTATAACAGCTGAAGTTCCTTATTTCCATACATGTTCTAACTTACTATCCATTATCAGGTCTTTCCACTCTACCTGTCTATGCCCTGAACGGCTCAGTATGCTGGAAAGAAAATCTCTTTGCTGATACCATCAAAAAATCTCGCCTGCCTTATCCCTCACTAGTGAAAAGAATTGCCAAAGGTCAATATCATCTCATCTATGTCAAAATTTCACTACCTTATAGCTGAACTGGGTCTACAGCACATCCTAAAAGCCTTAGAAGCCCAAAAATAAAAACAGCTCATTAATTTGGCCAAATACCAGTTGCTAGTACAACCAGGCTGCTATATTTAAACAGTATCTGGCTAAACAAAATCACTTACGGCCTGTAGAAGAACCGGAACTTTTTTTACCAGGTAAAGCTTGATTTTACTGGTTGACTGCAAATTTTTACAGTAAAAATAAGAGAAGAACGTACTGTATAATCATAGAGTTAAAGTTAAAAGGCATCCTACATACTTAACAGACCTTAAGAATTTTGTGATCTGAATTAACAAACACAAATCCATAAATATTGTTTGCATTTATATTCCTCCAGGTAACAACACAAATACCCTAGAGGACATCCTGCAATGGCTGTCCATAAACTATACCCAAGAAACCATTGTTCTCAGGGACTTTAATATCGACTGGAACACCTGTTCTTCAGACTTCCCTACCACCCACATAAATCTGTATAGCTTTACCCAGGTCATATCCTCCCCCACAAGAATCAGTAAGCCCAACAACAAAGAAAGTATCCTAGACTGGATTCTCATAAACAACCACCCCCATATGTATAAAGCAGGCACCCAACCTGAGGAAATAAGTGATCACTTCCTCACCTATATACTCAGGCAAAAAAATGATATCCCTCAACTATCCACCTTCAAAACAATAAGGAGCAATAAGAATTTGAATCAAACTAAATTCCAAAATGAACTTAAGTCATGTGACTGGTCTGTTATAAAACTGCTTCCACTAGATGACGCAGTTTCGTACTTTAACTCTATGTTTCTTGCTATCCTTGATAACCACACCCCTACTCGTACTATCAGAATCAATAAAAAAGTAGCACGGTGGCTGCCAAAAGATATCAGACAAAAAATCATACATAGAAGTAAAGCTTGGGCCTCTTGGAGAGCATCTAAATCCCGAAGGTCCAACTTATATATAAACAACTAAGGAAGAGGTCCATTATGCTAGACAAAAAAAAATATTACTGTCATCTACAACAGAAACACCAAAATCATCCAAAAAATTTTGGTCTAATATAAATAACCTTCTCCACCCAGGACATTTGTCTACCCCTACCCCCTTGATTACCCTCCAAAACCCCCAGAAAATGTTGCTAACACCTTTAACACTTTTTTATGGAAACTATTCAATACCTTGCCAACAAACTAGCTCCCAATAACCCAAGTCTTAACGACCACACACCCAGTATTCATCTCCTCTTCAACTTTCAACCAGTACCAATATCTCTTATCATGTCACTAATCAAGAAACCGAAACCCACCACCCTATCAGCAGACCTCCTCTCCGCAGAGTATCTTCAAAAAGCCGCAGATGAAATAGCATATTCCATTTCAGTACTAATCAATAGAACTACTGTTGAAGCTTATATCCCCTCCATCCTGAAGATCTCCCACCTTATTCCTGTCCATAAAGGGGGTAGTTCCACTGAACTTTCAAATTACAGGCCTATAGCCATCCTGTCTCCCTTGGCTAAAATTATGGAAAAATGTATCCATAAACAACTCCTACCCTATCTCAATCTGAACAATCTCCTACCCCCCTCCCAGCATGCATTTAGACCATACCATAGTACAACCTCAGCCCTTCTTTCCTTCTCTCATAAAATAAATCAAAACTGTAATAATAACAAGCTTTTCTCTGTCCTCTTTCTAGACCTATCCAAGGTGTTCAACATGGTAAATCACCAGCTACTCTTATGCACACTAAAAACACTCCCCATAGATAACCAGGCAATTGCTGGTTTCAGTCCTATCTATGTGGCAGACAACAAGCTGTACTGTGGAAGGATAACTTATCCTCTCTATTACCAATCACCCTTGGAGTCCCTCAGGGGTCTATATTAGGCCCCCTCTTATTCTCCACCTTCATTAACGATCTGTATACAGTCATCTCAAATACAACTTGTATTCAGTATGTGGATGACTCTACCCTAATCTGTTCTGCTACCTCCCTGACAGACTTACAGACTTTATCCCAAAACACCTTTAACAAAGTAGAAAACTGGCTCACTGATTGGAGTATCCTATTAAATCCAAATAAAACAAAGCTGTTACTCTTCAGCCCCACTCATAAGGTCCCTTTGCCATAATTTACCATAAAATCTAACAATGGTACCATAATTTCCCCAGATCCTAGTACTAAACTATTAGGTGTAATAATCTTATTTATTTATTTATTTATTTATTTGCAGTTGGTTTACCAGGATAGTCCATTGGGCCAAGATGAACCCATTTTCAATGGAGTCCTGGGGAGAAAAGTTCCAGACATTTTAGGTTACAATAGGTTCTTAGACATGTTTAGACACTATAAAAAAAAATTTGAGTAGACAATACAGATAATAAACAAACAATTACAATTAATTCAACAAGAGTTAAAACTTATATGAGAAGCAGATTAAACAGGATTTTACAATTAAAAATAAGAAGTCATTACATATTAAGAGTCCTACACTTATGAGGTATAGTGTAGTATATTCTTGCAGATACTATAGTAATAATAATATAAGAGTTAGGAGAAATGTTAGAGTGAAATCAAGGGTATAAGCAGGAGAAAGGAAAGGAAAAGGAAATACCCAGTATTAGTTATGAGGGGTGGGAGCAAGAGCATTCCCACTGAGATAGAAGATGTGAGTGAAGAGATTTTTTGAAAATAAAATGGTTAGAGGTGATACGGATAGATGGAGGTAGAGAGTTCCAGAGTCGAGCTAGGCCATGTGATAGAAGATTTTTGCCAGGGGGACGGGTTGGTTTATACACTTCTAATAGATTTTGGTTGTTAGACCTTAATATTCTGTCAGGTATGTGCATTTTAAATACAGAAGACAGGGAGGGACAGAGGGAGGGGTTGAGAATAAGCTTATGTGCGAGGGATAGTTGAGTATAGGTGAGATGACTGGGTAGTTCTAGCCATTTTAATTGTTGGAGAGAGGAACAGTGGTGGGTTGAGGACTTTTGGCTGGTAGCGAATTTTGCAATTTTGTTGCAGCAGGAGGAAAGTTGTGTTTTCAGGGAGGTTTGTAGATTAGTTAGAAGTGGAGCTCCGTAGAGAAGGGATGGAATTAGAAAGGAAGTAGAGAGAGTGATTTTAGTGGCAGTTGTAAGATAGTGATTTTGTCGATAGAGCATCACTAGTTTTTGATGAGTTTTTTTTATATTTATTTGTAGATGGGAGTTGAATTTTAGTTGGTTATCAATTTGGACTCCTAGCAATTTTGTCTCTGTCATCAGTTCTAGCTGAGTGTTATTTTGACTGTTGATAGAGAATGTCTTTGTATTAAAAGAGTTGACTTTAGTGGGGGTGAATATCATTAATATGGTTTTAGAGGCGTTGAGTGCTAGGTGATTTGTTTTCATCCATTGTTCAGTGGTAGAAAAAGCATCCTGAGTTAGTGTTAGGAGTGTTGGGATAGATGTGGCAGTGCAGATAATGGTAGAATCATCTGCATATTGGATGATGTTGGAAAGAGGGATCACCTTGTGGAAATCATTTATGAATATGTTGAAGAGGAGTGGACCTAATATGGAGCCTTGGGGACTCCAGTTGGGGTGTTAAGGAATGAGGAGGTTGCCTTTTTCCATTTTACTGCTTGATATCTGTTGGATAAGTAGCTGGAGAACCAGTTCATTGATGGGGGAGATAGGTTAAGTTTTGAGAGTTTGGTTAGAAGCAGGTTATGTGATATAGTATCAAAGGCTTTAGAGAGGTCAAGTAGAAGGGTAGAGACAATAAGGCCATAGTCCCGGGCTTTATTTACAGTTTCAAGGAAGGAGAGGAGAGCTGTCATAGTGCTGTGATTAGGTCTGAATCCGTGTTGTGTGGGAGATAGTAGGTGATTATCTATGAGATATGGTAGGAGTTGAAGTTGGATACACTTTTCAAGGAGTTTAGAGATGGGGGACAGGATAGCAATGGGGCGGAAGTTAGTAACACTGTTATTATTGCCACCTTTATGTAAAGGTATGATAAAGGCTTTTTTCCAGATTTGGGGAACTATGCTTTCTTGGATTGAGCGATTGATTAGTATACTAATGGGGTAAGCAATTGTTTCAGCAGCTATGCTAAGAAAGTAGGAAGAGATATCATCAGGGGCATTGGTACATGGTTTTAGTTTCTGGAGGAGTTTTTGTATGGTAGAAGTGGGTATAGGTTTTAATGAGAATGGAGGAGAGTGTGGAGAGAGGGTGTTGTGGGGTGAAGATGAGGAGGAGGAAGAGGTAGTAGGAGAGGGGGTGGTTGGTAAAGGGGGTGAGGAAGATGGGGAGGAAATGAGAGTATGAGAGGAGGTGGATGGCAAAGATTTAGTAGATATGGGTGGGGGAGAGGTAGTAGTGCTGGGTGGAGTGTTGGTGGGGGGAAAGGAGGAGAATTTGAGAGTGTGTTGTTAGAGAGGGAAGAAGTTAATTTGGAGATAGATTCAATGAAAAAAGAGTTGAATTGAGTAGCTAAGTCGATATCTGGGGCATTAGGTTCTGGGGTGGGGGAAACAGGCTTACTGGGATTAAGTAGGGTGGAGATGCCTTTCCAGAATTTCTGAGGATTTGTTTTGTTATTGCTTTGGAGAATGGAGAAGTAATTTTGTCGATCAGAGATGATCAGCTTTTTTACCCTGTTTCCAAGTGTTTTATATTCGTTGTGAATGAGGGGGGTCTTATTTTTCTGGTACTTTGTCCAGGTTTTATCTCTTTGCTTCATTGTTGCTAGTGTATTTTTGGTAAGCCAAGGGGCGGTTTTGGTTTTTATTCTTTTCGTTCTTAGAGGAGCATGGAGGTCTAGTAGATCTAAGAATGTGGTGTTGAAGTGGGCAACAGCATTATCTAAGGGTAGTATTTTTAGACAATTCCAGTTTATTGCTTTTAGGGAGTTATTAAAGGTAGATGGGTTAAAGTTTTTATGATTACGGATTGTAATATAGTTGTGGGTGCGGTGTGGAAGTAGGGTGAGCTGGTGAGTGAAAGTGGGTATGTGGTCACCAAGTGGATCTGGAAGAGTTCCACTGCTGGCGAAATAGTGGGGATGTGAGACTAAGATCCAGTCCAGGATACTGCCACTGGAGAGGTTTTTTGTTTGGTGTGTTATAGAGGTGATTAGTTGTGTAAAATTATGTAGGTTAATGTTAAGTGGGTTAATGGGAGACTGAATGGCGGCCCAGTTAATATTCATGTCCCCTAAGATTATTGTTTCATAGCTAATGTTGTTGGTAAGCCAGGAGAGTATATCTTCGAGTGTGGAAATATTATCTCCTGGGGGGATGTAGAGTGTGGCTATACATATGTATTTGTGTTTATTAACTTGAAGTAGTGTTAAGAGTAGTTCAGCGTTATTAAATTGAGGAGTAGGTTTGTTATAGGGAGTGATTGACAGGGAGGTTGAGTAGAGGAGAGCTACTCCCCCCCATTTTTTGTGAGACCTATCTCTTCTGATAATAGAATAGTTTGGTGGGAGTATTTTTGAGTCTTTTATATGGGGTTTTAACCATGTTTCTGATATGGATAGGATGTCAGGTTTATGGTGTGTTAGCCAGGCATGCAGGTTTGGGATTTTGTTAACTATACTTTGAGAGGTTAGGGCAGTGAGTAGTATGGATTTGTCTTTAATTGTTGAGGTGGAGTGGCCAGGGTTAGGATGGATATCGCCTGATAAAAGGTTGGTAATGGAATATATATTTGAGTTGGTCAAGTATATGCACAGTCTTGAGAATAGATTTAGTTCTATGGTATTTTTATAGGATTTAGAGATGGTTAAATGGGTAGACTGTATCTGGGTGGGTATGAGTTTAAATGGGAAAAGTAGAAGGTTTATTATAGGGCAAAGATGGGGTGAGATTGGGATGTATGAGTGTGTTAGTGAAGGGGTAAGATGGTTAGTTTCATGGAAGGATTGGGAGTGGTAGGAATAACTGGGCTGTGTGAGGAGGTAGAGATAGGTTAAGGTAAGTAGTAGAGTTAGTAAGAAGGAGGAGAAGAAGAATGTGGGTTTTGAAGGCATGATGAAGTGGAGCTAAGTGTAGTTATTAAGTAGTTGATTAAATTGTATGTGGAGGTGAGAGAAAAATTGTATGCGAGAGCTATTAGTGTCTAAATGGAGGTTATAGTGAGAGAGTTATGAAGGATAGGTGGTGAAGTGTTATGGGAGTGGGAGTGTGATAGTAAAGGAATATAAGTGGTTTGGTGATAAGTCTATGGAATGTAAATGAAAGTAGTGTTGGAGGGAAGAGGAGATGGTGTTTCCAGAGTATTGAAGAATGATTGGTCTAAAATAGGCGGGAGCAGGAATGGGTGTTTGTAGAGTATTGGAGAATGATAGGTTAGTAATATGGGGGGTGTGGTTATGGGGAGATAAAGGTAGCTGTGCTGGGGGCGGGTGAGATTTGGGGGCAGGGTAGGGGAGCAGAGTGAGCCCGCAGGGCGAACGGAGTGGGTAGAACCAAAGGGATCAGGAGAGGATCAAAAACCTATCAGTGGTGTGTTGAAATGCAGAAAGGTAAGTAGAGGGGACCTGGAGTTAGTGGGTAGAATGGACTAAAATGCAATAAGAGAGAAAGAGGGAAGAAAGAAAAGTGAGAGTTTAAAGAGTTTTAAGTGGGTAGAATGGACTAGAATGTAATAAGAGAGAAAGAGGGAAGAAAGAAAAGTGAGAGTTTAAAGAGAATGTTAGAGTAAGAGAATTGAAGTAGATATTAGTGAGGAGAGGATGCCATCTAGTGGACAAATGCAGAACTGCACCATAGTGCACCAGAGCAGTCCCAGGTCAGGCGTAGACCGAAGGGAGAGGGGAGCTCAAGAAGTCAGGGAACTAGGTGAGGGGGGAAGAATGGAGATAGGAAGTTAAGGGGGGTCAGGCTGTTGGCTTTCCTGGCTGGGAGCAGACAGAACACCTAGCAGGGCTACGGACTATGGAATATCGGCTAGGCAGCAAGTACACATACTTCCTTGAATTCCTCTAATCGACAATAATCTTAGGTTTGATGTTCACGTTGACCGAACTATTAAAACAGTCAATAAGAAACTCAGCTGTTTATATAAGATTAAACCATTCCTAACCTCATCTGCTAGGACTGTGATTGCCCATACACATTCGCTATCAACCCTTCTTTATGCCGCTCCTATTTTCACAAACCTAAGTAAATCTGACCTCAATAAACTCACTAGCTGCTATAATAATAATGCCAGATTTGCTCCAGGTTCAGCATATAGAACACATCACTGTCTTAACATTGAATCACTAGGCTGCCTAGAAATACCCTGCCAACTTCAGTATAACCAATTAATAGTTGCTCACAAAGTTCTATACCAACCAGAAAGCATGCCCATACTTAAAAATATTATCACCCCCTATAGTAACCTAAAAACACTCTGCTCTTCCAACAGAATGCTAGTACAAACTGTTAAATCCAACAACTTAGCTGATGAATCATTATTTACCAACTCTGTTGACAAAACCTGGAACTTACTTCCTGCTGATCTTACTGCAGTTCCCTCCTTAACTCAATTTAAAATATCTCTTAGAAACACTTAAAAATGCATTGGTTATGCCCCTGTACAAACCCTGACTAACCCCTTCTCAATTACTACGTATCACTGAAAACCTTGGTTACATGCAGAAACTTTCACTATCATAACTCTTGATACATCAGCTGTTTTAGAAGATTGATTACATGTCTCTTATCTATTGAATGTACTACTGAACAATATGATAACTTGCACAACTATGTACTACTAAAAATGAATGTGTTCTCACATAATAGTTAATTGTAAAGTTTTACTGTATGTATTCTGGCAAATCTGGAATATGTATGTATGTGTTCTTGTATAAAAGTCTAAAATTGTAAAGTTTCTCTGTATGTGTGTATGTCTGGAGCTTTTCTCCCCGGCCTCTGCTGAAAATGGACCTATATCCAGTCAGACTTTCCTGGTTAACAAATGTAAAATAAATAAAATTAGAGACATCTGTGCTAAACCAGGGATGAATGTCCTGTCCTCCATCCAATTGTCCAAGTTGCACTTGAATTGAGCTAGGGAGGAACTCTGCTTCACATGGTTGGGGTGCCTATTCCATAGACGGTTAGTCTCTGGGATAAATACCTGGCTCTCCAACAGGTTCTGTTTATATCACAGGCAAGGTTTAAGTCTTCAGAATGGGCAATTCTGGTGTTGTTTGTTTTGTGGGTATGAACGAGGTCCATCAGAGTGGGGTCTGACAATGCCCTGCATGCCAGGCATAGATCTCCCCTCAAAAGTCTGTAGGAGACAGAATACAGGGATAGGGCCTTGAGGCAGTCTGCGTAAGACATTTTACTTAATCCCTGTATTCTTTTATTGAGGAACCTATGTGGACATTCCAGTTGTTGGATTTGACTGATTAGGTACATACCAAAGGGGTCACTGGACTCAGTGATAGGTCTAATGGATGCCGAATACAGTGGACAATGACTTCCTTGGGCATAGATGCTGTACCTTTGTTTATAAGTTGCTCAACATAGAATGATTTCCTCACCACTGTAGACACATAATGGTCAAAGGCTAGGTTACTATCTACGCGTGTTTTTCTATGTCCCTGACTATTGGATCAGCTCTAAGGGGTGTGTTGTCAATATGATAGTTACCAAAGATGGATGACTACCCAAGGGATACTGTTATGCATTTCTTGGCATTTAGTTTAGTCCATGGCTCTGAAACCAGCTATTTGTCTGTGTCAGCCCTTCCTGAAGAACATTTGTGCCAGTGTGGAATTCAATGACAGATCCTACTTTGCAGTCATCTGTAAATTTAGTCCGCCAGAGACCACATTGACATTGACCTTGACTTCTGAGAAGTAAATGCCAAAAAGGAGCAGTCCAAGGACTGATTCCTGAGGTATTCCACTTGTGACTGGCCTCTTTGTAGAGGTGGACTCCCCAATTTTAACTTTCTGGGTCCTGTCTGTGAGCCAGTTGGCTATCCACCAGGTGACATACGAGTTTGTACCTAACCTCTTGAGGTTTCAACAATGCCTGAGTGGGGTATTGTGTTAAATGCCTTGGCCAGGTCAAGGTTGGCAGTGTGAACCATTTTTCCCTCATCCATTACTGTGGTTGCCTCCTCAAATAAGTCCACTAGGTTGAGTAGGCATGATCTGCCCTTGACGAAACCAAACTGAGTTGGGTCCACTGTCTGCACGTTTACTATATCTCTTTTGATTATCTCCATGATAATTCTTTCCATGGCTTTACATATAAGACTAGTGAGACTTATGGGTCTGTAGTTTCCAGGGTGTGTAGATGGACCACATTGTGAAGAGGGATGACTGTTGGCGTTCTCCATTCATGAGGCACGAAGCCTGTTTGGAGGGTACAGTGAAATAGGAATTCCAGAGGCCCTGAGAGGTCATGTTTCATGCTATGTAGAAGGCATCCTGGGATATTGTCTGGGCCCACTGATGCAGCATTCTTGGTCTTAGAGAGAGCATTAAAGACATGTTCCCTAGTGATAATAGGGGTAGTTATATTTGATGGTATTTCCTGCGGGAAGGTAGCGGGGGAGAGAGGGGTAAAGTTGGAGCTGAATTTATCAGCCAGGAGGTTTGCTATATCTTCTGGCTCAGTATAGGTGGCTCCATTTACAATGAGCTCTGCACACAATTGTGAATTGCCTTTGAGGTTGTGGACATATCTAAAGAATGCATTGTGGTTGTCCTTGGTCTGGGAGGCCAAACGTACTTCAAATTTGGCTTTGGTAGACTTTATTTGTCCTCTGAGTTGTTTGTTTAGTTTGTTTAGAGTGCTTTTATCCTGCTGGGTGCTGCACCTCCTAATTTTTGCCATGATTTTCTTCCTTCTGTTATATAGCCCACTGATTTTGTGATTTGACATGGGTGGCTTGTTTTTTGAGTTAGTTCTGTACTTCTTCCTGGTGGGTACACCTGCCTCTATATAGCTATTAACATGCTTGTACAGTGTTTCTGTGAACAGTTCTGCATAGACAGCAGTGTTCTTAGGGTTTGTTTTAAAAATTGCAGTCTGTGTATGTACCTAAATGCATTGTGCCAAGTCTTAACTGTCATGTTGTTGTAAAAATTGCAATCTATTTTTGATGTACCTAAATGTGTAAATGTAGAGCTTTTCTCTCTGGGCCTCCACTGAAAATGGGTTACGATTATCCAGTCAGACTACCCCGGTTAACAAATGTCAAATAAATATAATGAATGGGGTACTTTTAGAGGAAAAAGTAAATGTTTCCCGAGAATTAAGGGGATACTATAATATGCTACAACTTCATATGCCTCATTCTGCACCTTTTCTATCTCTAGTGCCAACTTTGGAGGATATGATGTTGTTCACAGCCTTCAGTTACCAAGAAAGCAGATAGACTTTACAATGTTTCTCAATCTAACAAACACTTGTTTTCTCATCTTAGGTCTGACCGTACATCTCCGCCAGCAAGGAACAGGCTCCTGGTATCTTCCAACCCTTCCCCAGTGGACAAGGAAGGAAAGATTTTGGACATATTTGGTAAGAGAGTTTTCTCTTCTTCCACTTTGATTTGTAGAATTCCTAACTATCAGACCCATATGGGGAATTTTGTGTTTTTTGTATAGACAGTTTGAGAGATCTAGCTACTGCTGTGTACCTGAAGGTAGTGCCTATCTCAGTTCTATTGTTTCTAGCATTTCTCAAGTATCTATCTTATGCTTTAAGGAGTGTGTATTATTGTGCTGTGTATATGGCCTCTGCTTCTGCTGCTGTTTTGGAGAGATGTGCCTGGGTACATAACCAAAAGTTTTCTGATGAGCTAAAGTCTGAAATTTTGAATTCAGCTTTAGATAATGAGGTTTTATTTTGCCCATCTGCAATTCAGGTCCTCAAACCATTTGATAAGTTCATAGGTTAATAGGTAAGTACAAGACCAGCTGCTCTTGCTGTCCATTTTAGGCCTAGCCAATTTCCCTTTATGTGCTCAAATTAACCTATCCCTGTTGGTTAGAGATTGGCCTTCCCCATACCTTATTCAATAATTATATATTACCCTAATGAGAATAACTGAAATAATTTGAGGGGACCCATGAATGAGATAAAACATTTAGGAGCTGCCTCTGTCCATTAATAGTACAGGTGACAGTCCTTTTGGTAAATTTTCTGTTTCCTATCCATAGATCCAAGTTGCGCTTGAATATAAACAGGGATGAACTTTTTTATGTGGATGGGGAGTCTGTTCCAGAGCAGTGGTATCCTCTGAGAGATACACCTTTCCCTCCAAACCTTTCTGTTGATGTTGCAGAAGAGATTTAGATCCCTAGACCAAGTATTTCCGATGCCATTTGACTTACTGATTTGCAGTAAATCCATTAGTATTGGGTCAGAGGATGCCTTGTTTGCCAGACATAGGTCATCTCTTAGCAGTCTGTAGGATACCGAATATAGTGACAAGGTTTTCAGTCGGTCTATGTAGGACATGTTGTTAAGGCTTTGTATTCTGTTTGTATGGTATCTCTGTGGGTATTCCAGTTGGTGCATGTGTCTGGACAGATACATGCCAAAAGGGGCATTATATTCAAAGATTGGCCAAATGAGGACTGAGTTTGCATATGATCAGGGATGAACTCTGCTTTACATGGATGGGGTATTTATTCCATAGTGTGGGGATCCTTTGAGACTCATGTTGGTCTGTCCAGCTTGTTCTGTTTATGTTGCAGACAAAGTTCATTTCCTTGGATCTAGTATTTCTGGTGAGGATGGTTTTGCAGATGTGCAAGACATCCTTCAGAGCTAGATACGAGGATTCCTTATATGCCAGGCATAGATTGCGTCTTAGTAACTTGTAGGAGACTAAGTGCAGAGATAGGCCCTTAAGGCAATCTCTATAAGACAAGATATTCATACCCTGAATTTTTCTGGTGAAGAACTTTTGAGGGCATTCCAACTGCTGCAAGTACCTGGTTAGATACATGCCAAAAGGGGCATTGTACTCAATGATGGGTCCGATGAGGGCTAAGTAGAGTGGTACTATAAATTACTTGAACCTGGATGCAATACCGTTGCTTATGAGTTGGGTGACAGACTGATATTCTTACTATCTTAGCTATGTGCTGGCAAACAGCAGACTTCTGTCAACATATGTTCTCAGATCCCTAACCACCGAGTCAATTTTTAAGGGTATTTTTTGATGGAGTAATTAGCTTGGGTGGATGATTTCCCAAAGGACACTATAAGGCATTTCTTCACACTGAGTTTTAATCTGTGGCTTTGGCACCAGTCATTTGTTTGTGCTAGACCATGTTGTAGGATACTGGTCAGTCATTTGTTTGTGCTAGACCCTGTTGTAGGATGCTAGTGTTGTCAGGGTGATCTGTGATAGCTTTGAATTTACAGTCATTTGCAAACTTGGTGAGCCAGATACCTGTGACATTAGCTTTGACTTCTGAGATGTAGATGCCAAACAGGACTGGACCAAACATAGAGCCCTGGGGTACACTGCTGACCATTCTCCTGGTGGAGGTGGTGTCACCTATCCTGAATTTTTAGGTCCAGTCTGTGAGCCAAACAGCAATCCAGAGAGTTATGTAGGTATTTGTCAAAGGAAAAATATACTTTAAAAATGATCAATACACGGTAGGTTCAGGTTAAGGCACTTTAATCTTGCAGCAAGGAGACAAAAACGTGCTAATACAGAGTTTGTCTAACTAGAATCAGGAAATACCAGCATTTTTATACATTTTCTAATAAGACATTGCCTACCAAGCTGACGTAGCAGATCACAAGTTTTAACATCATCATTACATAGCAGTTGTTTTCATACTTTTCTGCTTGTACTATCAATTTTTGTGAGAAACTTCCTAAGAAAAACAACATGGCCTTGGCTACCACTGGTTAGATATATGCAATGTTACCATTCAAGGTACTATGGCTAATTTGAGCACAAAGCAAGTATAGATTGCAGTTCATTTCTTCAACAGTTCTTTGTCTATCTTTATCTCTTCCTTCTGCAGCTGTTCATGTTCTCATACCACAAACAGAGCTAATTGTTCAAAATCATAACATTATAGAATATAGCATTGTTTCATTCATTGCTTCCTGACCTAGCAGATAATCACCTGTTTTTCAAGTACATTTCCGAAAGGCATAAACATGAATTTCACTGTGCTAGCAATTACTAGGTCAGAGGGCATCTTGCAAGTTTCAGAAAGCACACTGCATTTTCAAAAACATCTTTTAGTCTCATATAAAACTAAGCTGTATATAAAATAGAATGAAAAACGTGTTAACTCTTTTAGCTTCTAATTAGCATTAAGCACACAGATTAATACATATTTTTCTAACATTTCCCCCCTGTTAATACTTTTTAATTCTATTTTCAAAAGCATAAACAGTTTGCTTCTTCTCCTAACCTCTTCCATTCAGGATTTGCAGTTAAGAGAGTCATTCAGTTTAGACTTATGAAAGTGTTTCACTTTTCAACAACTCTTCAATTTCAGAACTTTGATACAAAGTCTCAGAAACTGACATGTCTATAAAATCTTTGATTAACTTTTTCATGCAGGGAATACCACAACAAATGCATGCTCCTAATAGGAGTAATCCCACATAAATGGCAATCAGGATGTTCATTAGGATGGAACCCCACCCCCAATCAGATTCTGGAAAAAGTCCATCAGAGGGTTTGGGCCTGGTTTGGTCATGGTCAACACTTGCTGGATCACCTCAAGATGGTCGTTTATCTCGTGCTGGTTGCCAGGAATATGCAAACAACATTCTTCTTTGATTAAAGCGCACGTGCCACCTCTCGCCACTAGGGTGAAGTCAAGAGACATGCGGTTTTGAAGTACCACAGTTCTCATAGCATTTAGTTAATCAGTCACTAATTCGAGAGCAGAAAAAGTTGCATTGCTCATAACTTCGAGAAGTTTAGACAGTTTTCTCAGCTCCCAAATCGATTTCACTGCGCCATATGCAAGGGCTATGCCTGCCCACGATATAATGGTGTCACTCAAGTCCATGTGTATCAGTTTATCTTTGTTTTTCACGGAGTTATGGTTTCTCCACCCTGCTTCAATTCGTCCCACTGGATTCTCGGGTCTCTTGATTGGACTTCTAGGTTTACTGCTAACCTCTCTGACGTTTCGAATTTTTCCCTGAGGCAAAGCTGCAGTGTGTCGTATGGCTGGAACCAGGTAACCTAAAAAACAACTGCTGGACCAGTTCTCAGGTAGCCATTTATATGCTTTTTTCCCATAAACAAAATAACAGTTCTCTACTTTAGTATTGATATAAGCTTGCCCTGCATGAAACATTTTCTTATCAATAATAGAAAGCTGCTTTAAAAGAACAGGATTATGTTGTACTTCACTAACACTTCTATGCATCTTTTCAAAATATGCATCATAGTTTGTATCACAAATAGTTTTTGCCTTACTGGCCTTAATATAACATTTATAAGAAACAGTCACATTACAATTGCTGCAACCCACCTGAATAGTGTCATTTTTATAAAAACATACAATCCCTTTTTGTGTAACAGGTAGGTACAATGCTATTTTGTCTTGTGATTTCACAGGTGTAGTATCAAAAATCAAGTTTTCCCAGGTCTCATTGACCCCTAGGGGGACAGCAGTCATCAATAATCCCCTGTATGCTGTTGGTATAGCTGTGCAAATCCAGCAGTTCGAAACATTAAAAGTCTCAGCATACACATATTTAATTGCTTGGTAAGTGTTAAAGTTTGGATGCCAGTCTATGAGTAATGCATCACGTTTGCTCAGTTCAACTCGTGTGGCTGGGAAAAGGAAAGGCCACAGCAAAAAGATCATTGTTATCAGTATAGCTATCAGAATAATCATGCAAATTTTCTGAGGTTGTTCTGCATCCCTGTTTACTCTATATCTGGTCATTTTGTTCTTGTTGTACAACAGTAACAAGGTTTTTGTCCAGTTCAAAGTTCTTAACCAATTTACAGTGTGTCAGATGAATCCAGGACACTCGCTCTGTGATCTTGACTGCAGTGGGTGTTGACAGTAGCACCTGGTACGGTCCTTCCCACTTCGGAGAACTCCAATTCTTTTTCTTCACGACTTTCACCCAGACCCACATGCCTGGGACTATTGCTGCTTCCGATGGTCTGGTTTGCTCTTTATCTGAAACAGAATTTAACTGCAAAAGTTTGTTATTCAAAAATCGCCTCATATACTCTGCAAGTGAACTGTCAGCCTCCTGGTCTGCAGGCATGAGAGGTTTCCACTGAGGTGTATAATATGCCCTCCCAAACAGAATTTCAAAAGGAGTTAACCCTTTTACATTTGGAACAGTTCTCATACTCAACAGTGCCAGAGGTAGACAGTGCACCCAGTTCTTTTGTGTCTCACTAATCAATTTCCTAAGCTTGTTTTTCAAAACTCCATTGTGCCTCTCTACTAATCCTGCAGATTGGGGGTGGTATGCACAATGTTTTTTCAGAGAAATCCCAAAGTAACGGCTCAATTGTTGTATAGTTTGATTTACAAAGTGTGTGCCATTGTCACTATAAATCTTTTCCAGTATGCCAAATCTAGGAATAATTTCTTTAACGAGAACTTTTGCAACAGTAGCTGCATCTGGATTTTTAGTTGGAAAAGCTTCCACCCATTTGGAAAACATATCTATAATGACAAGGCAGTACTTCTTATTTCACATTTGTTCAGCTCTATAAAATCCATACAGATAGTATGGGTTGGATACGGTGGTGTAGGGAAACTCCCTTGCTTAGGTTTCAATGCCCCTTGTGCATGATGCTTGTTACAAACATGGCATGCTACACAAAAATATTTTGTGTAGTTTGTAAATCCATACGTTGTAAACACTCGATTCACTAACTGTACCATTCCCCCCTGTTGGGACATGGCAGTGCCCATGGCTCAACAAAGCTGCATATCTAAACAAGTTAGATGGTAAAATCGGTTTCCTCTCTTTGGAGATGTACAGCCCTTTTTCAAGAATTGCTCCTCGTTTTATCCATTTTTGTTTTTCTACATTTGTAGTAAGTGTCTGCATTGTTTTTTAACATTTCTAAGTCTAAAATTTCAGATGGTTGTAATTCCTCACTCAAAAGAAATACTTTTGAAGCTGAAGCTGCTTGCTTTGCAGCTGTATCAGCCCTCACATTATCTTTCGAAATCCTATCCTGTTGTTTGGTATGAGCTACGCATTTGCAAATAGCTACTTTCTGAGGTAACTGAATAGAGTCTAACAAATCTAAAATAAATTGCGCATGATTAATTTGTTTACCAGTAGATGTTATCATTCCTCTATTTTTCCACTGCTGCGCAAAAACATGTACAGTAGAAAAAGCATACTGGCTGTCAGTAAAAATGTTCACTCGTTTACCCTTTGCCAAGGTACATGCCCTTGTTAAAGCAATCAACTCTGCTGCTTGTGCAGATAAATTGTGCGGTAAAGACTTTGCTTCTAAAATCTCAGTATCAGAAACTACTGCATACCCCACTATATTCTGTCCTGTAGGACCCCTCCTACACGAGCAGTCCACATAGTATGTCACCTCGGCATCATCCAAGGGAACATCTGTGAGATCTTTTCTAGGTAGTGTCTTTTGCTCAATCTCCTGCAAGCAGCAGTGTGGTTTGCCATCTGCAGGGGTTGGGAGCAAGGTTGACGGATTCAAAGTTGTGCATCGTTCAATTGTCATATGAGGTTGGCTCAACAGTATAGTCATACAGGAAAGATGTCTAGCAGGAGAAAGATATGCTACTTTTTCTTGCAGTAAAATAATCGCGACTGCATGAGGCACTCTCAATGTGAGAGGGTGGAATAACACTACTGAGGCTGAAGCCTGCACTGCCATTGCAGCTGCGACTACTGCTTGTACACAGTGGGGCATGGATCACGCCACTGGGTCTAGCTGTGATGAATAGTAAGCTATGGGGCGTTGTTTGTCCCCATGCTGTTGTGTTAACACTGATGTCATATAACCTGCTTACAATCTACAGTTTGGAAAAATCGTTTATGATAGTTCGGTAATCCTAAAACTAATGAGGATGCTATCAGTTGTTTCTATTTGCAGAAAGCTGATTCTGCTTCTGGTGTCCACTGTAATAAATCTTGTGCTGCCATAGGCTTTTTGAATATCAAGTTGGTCAGTGGAGCAGATTCCAAGGCATAGTTTGGAATCCAACTCCGACAAAAATTAGTAGTACCTAGAAAGGACATCATTTCCTTCTTGGTAGTTGGTTTAGGTGCTTGTAATATTGCTGTTTTTCTGTCTTCATCTAATATTCTTCCCTCTTTGGATATTACATATCCCAGGTATTTGACCTGTTTTTTCCAAAGTTGCAGTTTATTTTTGTTTACCTTGTGTCCTTGAGTAGCTAAAAATTGTAGTAATGCTATGGTATCTTCTCTGCATTCTTGCTGGGTGGGGGCTGCCAGCAGAATGTCGTCTACATAAAGTAATATCTGGCTGCCTTTCGGTGGGATAAATCCCGCCAGGTTACTTGCCATTTCCTGTGCGAATATTGTTGGACTCTCACAATATCCCTGTGGTAGTCGCGTATATGTTTACCTTTTTCCCTGAAATGTAAATGCAAACCAATGTTGGCTGTCAGGGTGTATCGGTATTGAGAAAAACGCATTGCTAATATCTACCACAGAAAAATACTTTTGTTGAGGTTTCAAATCATTTAATAAGGTGTGTGGATCTGGCACTGTAGGTGCCCTAGGTATAACTGCATCATTTACAGCTTGTAAATCTTGAACCATAAGCCATTCTCCATTTGCTTTCCTAACAGGAAATAAGGGTGTATTACATGGTGAATCGGAGGATTCTATCAATACTCCTTCCTTAAGTAAGGCTGCTATTATAGGTTTGATTCCTACTTCTGCATCCTTTCTCAAGGGATACTGTCTTTTTTGTGGTCTAAATGCTGATTTTGGCGTGATAGTGACTGGTCCTGCTGTACGAATAAGTCCTACATCTGATTTTCCTGTTGACCAGAGAGTCTCTGGTATGTCTCGTAAGGCTTTTTCCTCTTCTTCTAGTAAGAGTGCTACTCAGGTGTCCTCACTTGCCCGCAAGTGCACAGCTGGGTGTGTCTGTGTTATCCAATTCAACTTCTGCTTTTGTACTCCCTGTTCTGAAAGTTCTGTCTCTGTCTGTTTTTCCCACCTTGTGACTTTTTCTCCTAGGTCTGCCCACTTCATCTTTCTATCTTTAGTCAAACTCACATGTGGTAATCGATTAGATTTGTAAAGTGCTAGGAATTCCTGGGGCAATGAACAGCTTACTACACTGTTTCCTTCTGCGTCCCAGTACAGATTTCGTAATACTAATCTGTTAGCATGGTTTCTAAACAGTTCTTGCTCATATTCTTTATCAGGTTCTGGTTTGCTACAGTAATATAGAGTGCAATGCAACAAATGCTGTTTATCAGTGTCAAGGGAGGGGGATTTACTGATGGCTACGTTCATCAGTTCTTCCGTTACTGCCCCTGGACCAGTCGTAACCAAGTCCTGGCTGTACCAATAAAATGTTTCACCCTTCGGTCTCACTACAAAAGTATCCATTTGTCACTGTGCTTCCATACCCTGCATAGTTGGAACTACTGCTATGCCAAATATCTGCATCAGGTCCCTGCCCAAAAGATTTACTGGGCTTTTTGCAGAAACAACAATTTTGCTTTTCTGGGTCATCCCTGAAACAGGGTCAGTTATTGCTATGTTGTGGGAGAGTGGCTGCCGATACAGCTGTCCATTAGCTGCTTTCACTAATATATAATCAAGTGATTCTGAATTTTCTGGTAATTTGGAAGGATGTATCAGGGTCCGTGAAGCCCCTGAGTCACACAGGAATTTAACTTCCCTCCCCTCTACCAGAAGTGTAACTTCCAGTTTTGTGTCTGCTAAGTAGAGCTCTAGGCTCAATAATGCCAAGTCTAAAATTTCATTTTCTTCATTATCTGTGATTTCATGCACATCCTCTATTTCTTCTATCACATCCACTACTCCTTCTATCACATTTGCACTTGTCTTTTCTTGATTATTCCTCTTCAGTGATTCTTGACTATCATATAGTCAGTCCTCACCCTCCTTGTCTTCTGTGGTTACCTTTTTATTTTGCCTGCAATCCCTTGCTAAATGTCCCTTTTTCCTGCATTTAAAACATTCACCCCTTTTCTTTCTCTCTTCAAAGTCCTTTGATTGTTTATCAGATTGTTTGTTTCCCTGGGCATTTTTCTTACCCTTCTTCCCAGTTTGTACTACAAAGACTTCTGATCCGTCTTCTACTGCAAATACTTGAGTTTTCTTTTTCTTTTTGCTATTAAAATGCCTTTCGGCATGTCTTGCATATTCAACTAATGACTGTAATCTACTTGTACGATGATCTACCATGTGCTTTGTAATAAAGCTGCTAATGGGTGCAATACTGCCTTTCAAAAATGCATTCTTTAGCTGCTGCTCATATGGGGAATCATGTGTTTGGTCTTCAGGTACCTGCATTCCACAATGGTTATTAAAACACTCTAATAATCTGGCATAATATCTATCAATAGTTTCACCTTCTTGTTGTATGCATTGATTAATGCAAGTCCAGTCAGCCCCAGGCTTCCATTTCTCAGAGATTCGGTCTGTCAGACCTTTCACTCTGTTATCCAGTTCTGCGTTACTATGTGGGAGTGGCCTATGTTCTGCGTCACGGGGATTCCAGTTGCCACTGATCATGTGCCAATCTGGACCCACGATTTGTCTGACTACTTTCTCTACTTCCTCTCCATTTAAATGGTAACTTAACCTCATGCCCTGTAAGTCTTCTAAGAATTTTCTAAAATTAACTTTTGGATGGGGAATTCCCTCTGTGGCTTTCCGGATGTCTTCCGGAGTCCACGGTCTATATACTAGAAGAGTTGGGTCCTGTCCTGCCTGTCCAGCCTGTGGATTTGGTACTTCTATGAGTGGACATATCTCTTCTTCACTCATAGCTTGTGAATTTTTATTTAATACAATTCAATATCCCCTCTTAAGTTGCATGTTCAAGACCTAGTCTCGATAGGATCTCTGACAAACAGTTTTGGTTTTGCAGGAACAGCTGGATATAGCGGAGGTGGATCAGCTTGTCCACTCACTTCATATTCTGGTAAGGGAAGTGGAGGGGGCAGAGGGGCTGTTGCTATTACCAAGTTATTGTCTTCTTTATCTAAAAACATTGCTTTTGAATTTTTATTCTTTTGTTCCCTGCGGTTTGCTTCCTCTAGCCACCTGTGTGCCTGAGGAACTCCTAATTGACGTTGCTTTTTTATCTGACCTTTTGCGTCTGTTTTAAGTTGTTTGACAAGTTTGATAAGTGAAGGTTTATCTAAATTACCATAAAATTTGTATTTATTAACCCATTTTGTATAGTACCTAACATTGTCGGCACGCTGTAATTGCATATATTTCGCGTCTTCGGTTAAGGGCGGATATTGGGAACTTTTTGTGCACTTATTTCCCATGTTGTTTTAGCTAAGTTAGAAATTTTTACGTAACCCTTTTTATCACGTGGTACCACGATTTACACTTCTTCACAGTTTATCTAGAATAACTGCCTACCTATTCTGTTTCCCTGATCTATGACAAGACAGCAATCTTTTTTGTCCCTGATCTGCACTTTACAGATCTCCCTGACAAAAACAAAATACTATAACAAGTCCCTGATCTAAAACAGAAAAAAGGTAAATTCCTCCTTACCTGAGCCTCCATGTTTGATCTCACCGGAACTGTTGACTCGTCCTCCAATCGCTGATCAGAAACAGTGGCTGGCCTCTTTTGAACGACAATTCAGTCGGAGGTCTTTTCAAAGCAGAAGAACCTATGTGGCTTCTTCCCCGTACGGTTTCATGCCACCGGGCCCATCTGACCTGAGCTAGAGCGAGAGATGTTTCCGGTCCGAAGGACCAATCTGTCAAAGGAAAAATATACTTTAAAAATGATCAATACACGGTAGGTTCAGGTTAAGGCACTTTAATCTTGCAGCAAGGAGACAAAAACGTGCTAATACAGAGTTTGTCTAACTAGAATCAGGAAATACCAGCATTTTTATACATTTTGTAATAAGACATTGCCTTCCAAGCTGACGTAGCAGATCACAGGTTTTTAACATCATCATTACATAGCAGTTGTTTTCATACTTTTCTGCTTGTACTATCAATTTTTGTGAGAAACTTCCTAAGAAAAACAACGTGGCCTTGGCTACCACCGGTTAGATATATGCAATGTTACCATTCAAGGTACTACGGCTAATTTGAGCACAAAGCAAGTATAGATTGCAGTTCATTTCTTCAACAGTTCTTTGTCTATCTTTATCTCTTCCTTCTGCAGCTGTGCATGTTCTCATACCACGAACAGAGCTAATTGTTCAAAATCATAACATTATAGAATATAGCATTGTTTCATTCATTGCTTCCTGACCTAGCAGATAATCACTTGTTTTTCAAGTACATTTCCAAAAGGCATAAACATGAATTTCACTGTGCTAGCAATTACTAGGTCAGAGGGCATCTTGCAAGTTTCAGAAAGCACACTGCAGTTTCAAAAACATCTTTTAGTCTCATATAAAACTAAGCTGTATATAAAATAGAATGAAAAACGTGTTAACTCTTTTAGCTTCTAATTAGCATTAAGCACACACATTAATACATATTTTTCTAACAATATTTATACCTAGTTATGAGAGTTGTCAATAATACCTGAGTGGGGTATTGTATCAAATGCCTTGGCCAGGTCAAGCTAGGTGGTATGCATCCTTTTCCTCTCATCCATAACCTTGGTGACCCTCTTGAAGAAGTCTACTATGCTGAGAAGGCAAGAAACTCCCTTAACAAAGCCATACTGTGATGGGTGCAGTGTTTATAGGTTGCCAGTATCCTTGTTCATCATTTCCATGATAATTCATTCCATGGGTTTGCATATTACACTTGTCAAACTGATAGGTCCATTTTTCCTGGGGTCAGTTGATGGGTCATCCTTATCAAAAGGGATGATCATTGTGGTCTTCCATTTACCTTGCACATAACCTGTTTTGAGGCTTAGGAGAGTGCCTCACGTGGTACTTGTAGGTCATGTTTTCTGCTATTTAGGAGGCAACCATGGATATTGTCAGGGCCCACTGAAGCAGATGTTTTGGCCTTAGAGAATGCCACCAGAACCTGCTTCCTGTTGATAGTTGGGGGGGGGGGGGTATTCTTGAAGAGATTTTACAGGGGGTAGTGAGGTGGGTGAATTTAGAGCTAAATTTCTCAACCAGTAGATTCACTATGCCAGCCTAGTCAGTGAAGATTGTGCCATTTATGACCAGTTCTGCACACTGCTGAGTGTTACCTTTAAGGATCCTGCGTAGATGAAGAAGGCCTTGCGATTATCCTTAGACTGGGATTCTATCCTGGCCTCATAATTGGCCATGTTGGACTTTATTAGACCTCTTAGTTTCTTGTTTAGTTGAATCAGTGAGCTCTTGCCTCTGTGAGACTTGCACTTTCTGATTTTGGCTTTGACTTTTTTCGTTTGTTATATAACCTGTTAGGGTAAGGCTTTCACAAATGTTTTTTTTATTTGTAGTTAGATTTAGGCTTACTTATGGCAGGGTATGGCAGCATCAATGCAGCCATTTGCATGTTTCTAATTTTGCATGAGTAGCTGTGTTTTCGGGGTTTGGGGGAGCAATGAATTTTGACAAACTATCATTTAATAAGATACGGTTCACTTTAGAATAGTTCCTAACTGTTACAGGGTAAGTTTGTTTTTCCAGGTTGATTTTTAATATGCAGAAAACAGCTTTGTTGTCCAACCTTACCAGTGAGGACATGACAGAGGGGAGGGCGCAATGCTGTAGTAAATTTTCTTAAATAATATGTAGATCCTCATCAGATCTGATCAAGGCTATTTCTTTTTCCTTTCTACGGGTTTATTGTAGCTCTTCAATACCATTGTTGGTATTTAACCTTTCCTTCTCTTTCTAGTTAAAAAAAAAGTTTAGTTTAGTACTTTTGTTATTACAATAACTTTTTCTTTAAAAATGTCTGAAAAGGGTCTGACATGATTTAAAAAGTGTTTGCTGACAGGAAGAACAAATTAATTTTAAAAGGTTTATTACCAACTTTCTTTTCTGAGGCTGTTACTAGGGTTCAATCCACCAAACACAAATCGAAAGACCATGCAAAAAGGTCTAAACCTTCTTATTCTTTAGCTTCTTCTTTATCTGAACCCAGAAAGAAGAAAAAGAAACTGGATCCAAAATTACTTATGGTCCAACCCTCATCGGATCTGATCAAGCCTATTTCTAATCCTACACCCTCGGATCCAAAACCTTTACCAAGGGCAAGTTAATTCTCCAAGTCTGAATCCATTCCCATTCCGAGTGCCCTATCCCTTTTTAGAGAGTCACTCCAAATCACCATCCATAGTATCTTCTCGTTCCTCCAGGAGTCTCACGGAAGCAGATGTGGAGAGGATGATGAGGAAATTCTTCACAATGCAAATTCAGATGGGAGATCTCACAGTTCCTTCCCCTTCAGGTCAGGAAGTCGGATCATCAACTACTCCACCCATTACAGCTCCTTCTCTAATCCAACCTGTGGTTTTAGAGTCCTCGGATCTGAGAGTTTTGGGTCCATCTGATTCAGATCCGGAGAGAGTACCATCTTTGGGCCCGAATACTGCTCTAAGTGCACCAGCTTCAACATTCTCGGAGCAAGATGACTCTTGGACCTGAGGCACCCCTGTCAGATCAGGGAAGATGGAATTGACTCTGAGGTTTCAGAGCCATCTCTTCCTCTCGGAGCTTTGGCACTGGACAGCTCAGCTCCAAATTTCACTTCAGGCGGATTGTTCATGGGGTGGAGACGATGAGCCAGAAACTCACTTTCTCAGCTCTGTTGTCTTCTTTCTCCCTGAAGTGATCTGCCTTTGAGTTTGTGAAGAGAGTGTTCTCTGCTCCAGCAGATCATATGGGTTCTTCCTCCTTGGAGGCACCCTCTATTTCTCAGATGACTTTGACCGTGATCCTCAACATTCTACCCCACAGGGACAGCCAGCTCAGAGCTTCGAAACTACCCAGCAGGGTATCCTAATCTCTTCTGATACTTCATTGGACCACCCACTGAGAAAATCTCTAGGAAGAAAAAGCGCAAAAGGAGGATACTGATTTCGATGAAGGAGAGGGGTCCCCAAAATCACCACCTGATGACGTCTCATTTGGTGACACCCTTAAGCAAAAGGGTGACTGGTCTTCCCAAGACCCTTCTCTGGAGGAATCACTATATCTGGAAGCCTTTGAGACTGGTCCATCTACCTCCTGGGTTACTCCACCCACCAATGAGCTTATTGATTTGATCTCTAAGCAGGCATGGATGGAACCTGATATGACTGAGCCAATCCCCAAGAGACCAGACCTGATTCTGGCTCCACCAGTAGACAAGGAATTTTGGGGTAAAGGAGTGCCAGTAAATGCCATGATTGGGGTGGAAGCTACAAAAAAGGAACTCTTGTCCACTGTTCATAACTCCTAATAGAGAGTCTATGGCAATATGTAGATTTGGGAAGTATGTTTTTGCTTCAGCAACTTGTGCACTCAGGTTGCTAAACAATTTGGCACATTTTATGAGGCTTCAAAGAAATTTGATTAAAGAGCTATCAAAATCTCTTTCTGGAACCAAAACTGCTGAGGCTCAATCTTTAAGTAGTCTCACAGGTGGCTACCCTACAAGCTATATCTAATTTGTCCATTAGGCTTATCTTGCACACTGTAAAAGGTGCCTCAAGAGTGTGGATTCAGGTCGTTCCATCAGGAGGCATGCCTGGATGCGCATGTGTGATTTTGATGAGTCCTTCAAGTCCTCATTCATGAATGCTCCCTTTGACGGCACTTCTTTGTTTGGCCTCACAGTAAAGGACACACTCTCCAGGTGTGACAAAGATGGAAAGGCCCTGTCTGCAGTGGGCATGTGTTTTTTGATCCCCCTCAAAAGACCGTTTCCAGGAATTAACTGGGAGGTCAAAAATGTGGTTCAGAAAATCTCAGGGTCCTCTCCAGCAGACATGTGGAGGTAGTTCCCCCAGAGGCAGAGGGAGAACAATAATGGAAGGCATTGCCCCATGGCAGTTGAGGCCCACAAAATCAGGGGTCCAGAGATTCCCTTTTCTACAGACCCTTTCAGCGCTACTGGATGGAGGCCCATTTATCTACCTCTAGAGGCAGTTGGGGTCACTTATCTCTGCACCAGAGAGCCTAGCTAGATATAACAAAAGACAATTGGGTGCAGAGAATTATTTCCAGAGGTTATATAATTCCATTTTCCCTACCTCCTCCATTGTCAAGAAAATTTCCCAATGTTCCACCCAATCAGAGGACAGCAGCAGCACTAGAAATCCAAAAGCTGCTAGAAAAAGAGTCATCCAAGAGGTACCACCAGACCAATAGAATCTGGATCTTACTCACCATTCATTTTAGTACCAAAGAAAAGAGGGGACTGTAGATCAGTTTTGGATCTCATTGTATTGAACAAGTCGGTTTGACACACTGGACAAGGACGACTGGGTATGCTCAATAGATCTTCAGGATACATACTATCACATAAAGATGAACAGATGATCCAGAAGGTACTTACACATCAGACTGGGAGCCAGCCACTGTCAGTTCAGAGCACTGCCCTTTGGCCTCACCACAACCCTCAGGTTGTTCAGCAAGTACATGGCAGTGGTAGCAGCTCACTTGACATATTAAGGATTCCTGGTGTTTCCATATTAGGTGACTGGCTCATTGCCACCCCTACCAGGTATCAGCTGATAGCAGCACTAGATCAGGTGCTACAGACTTGTTCACATCTTGGAATAACCATAAATTACAACAAGTCTCATTTACAACAACCCAGACTTTAGAATTCATAGGAGCAGTGTTCAACACAGTGTCTGTGGTAGCTTCTCTTCCACTATTAAGGGTGCAAACAATAAGGATGCAGATCAGGAAAATAATTTGCAGTACCAGAATTTCAGCCCAATTGATTCTGCAAGCCCTGGAATCAATGTCAGCGGCAATAATTTAAGTCCCTTTAGCAAGATTGAGAATTCTACAATGGATGCTAACAAGACAATGGTCAATGCTTTCTCAAGCCATGTCAGTGAATAAGAATAACTCAGGTATGCAAACATTACCTTTCCTGGTGGATGCAGTCACAACAGGTGTTACAAGGTCATCCTTTCATCCTCCCTCAGCTCAAGGCCATAGTGACCATGGGCATGTCCCAGATTGGGAGGGGGGGCATTTCCTGGGGAAGACAGTCCAGTACACTTGGTCCCCAGAAGAGACCACCTTACATATCAATATTCTGGAGATGAGAGTGGTGCTTTTGGCATTGCAGGCATTCCAAGGCTGTCTCCCTCTCGGGACAATTGCAATCCAGACAGACAGCATGTCAGCAGTTTGGTACATCCACAAACAAGTGGGAACCAAATCGTATCCCCTGTGTCGAGAAGTCCTGAGAGTGTGGCAGTGGTCGATATCTTCCAATGGCTTTCTGATAACAAATATTCGGGGAAGTCCAACATGATATACAAACTGAGCAGGTCCATCTTACTACCTCATGAGTGGTCTCTCAACAACAAAGTGACAAAAATGATTTTAAGTCAGTGGGGTCAGTCTTGCTGTTATCTTTTTTTTTTTTTTTGCATCTCCCCTAAACAACAAGTGCAGCAGCTTCTTTGAGGGATGCTCTACTCCACAACTGGCCCCCCAGTCTTCTGTATGCTTATTCTCTGATTCCCCTAATTCCAAAATTCCTTCAGAAAGCAGCCCGGTTGAAAAGCGAAGTCATCCTCATTGCACTTTATGGTCCTCAACAGATTTGGTTTCCTTTCCTTTGACCTCATCTACTACATCCACCTTGGATTCTGGACCAGTTCCAGACCTCCGGTCTCACTCAACAGGCATCCTTCATCCTGATATCTCAAATCTTAAACTAACAGCTTGGCTTCTCCAATTCCTTTAATAGCCAGGCAACCAATGCTCTCTTTCCCTGTTCGTTCTATACTTTTATCTTCTCATAAACCTTCTACTAGGAAACTCTACAGATGTAAATGGAAAAGTTTCATTTATTGGGCAGAGCAAAATCAGATAGACCCCTTCTCAGCTCCAGTTCAATCTGTTCTAGAATATTTAGTGAGTTTATTTAATGAGGGTGCTAGTTCATCAGCTTTTAAAGTTCAACTCGCAGCAATCTCTAACTTTCATGCAGGATTCCAGAATTCTTCACTGGCTTCCTCTAAATCGTTCAAGGCCTTTTTGAGAGGTGCTGCTCTGCTAAGACCCCATGCTACCATGGGATTTAAATTTGGTACTGCAAGCCTTAATTCATTTTTCCCTTTGAACCTGCAGCTAAATGTGATCTTCAGTTGTTGACCTGGAAAATGATCTTTTTAGTTACAATTCTATCTGCTAGAAGAATTTCAGAAATTCAAGCATTATATTCTAAGCCTCCATATTTAATTTTTCATAAAGACAGGGTTACAGTACATACCAGTGCTTCCTTCCTTCATAAGGTGGTGTCAGAATCCTACATCAGCCAATCCATTAATTTGCCAGTATTCTTTCCAAAATTTACAAATAAAGGGGAATATATGCTGCATTTATTAGATGTTCATAGACAATTAGTTTATCTACACAGAACAAAAGAGATTAGAAAGACAGATCAACTGTTTCCTTTGCACATAATAAATTGAGCAAATCAGTTACAAAGTTAACTCTATCTATCTCTATCTAGATGCTTGACAGATTGCATTTCATTTATCTATAATAAATTGAAACTTCCCTTACCAAAGCCTTTAAAGGCTCACTCAACCAGATATATGGCAACTTCTGCTTTTCCAGTCTATAGCTTGTCCAGGTGTAACTTGGTCAAATCCTCATACTTTTATCACTCATTACAAATTAGATCTGGTCTTGAGGGGAAGAGCAGCCTTTGGCTCAACCATACTTAGGGATATCTTTCCTTAAAGGCCACCCAGGATTTTAGGTAGCCGGGGACTCTGTTCCATTAGTTGAAGAATGAATGAAAATTGACAACATCAGATAAAAGTTATGTACTCACTATAAAGTTCCATCTGTGTTATCCATTTTCATTCTTCCTCAACTCCCCACCCACCATCCCACACCAGTTTTCATGACTGACTTCTGGAGGAATGAGACACTTCAAAGACACCTATGTCCTTTGTGTTGAACTCCAGTTATGGCATATCATTATAGTCTACCTGTCAAGCTGCAAACAAGATCTAAGGGGATGTTAGGGGTGGTACATTATGGGTCGGGAAGGAGCTTGAGAGTTTGTTGGAGGCTACAAGCTAGTATAATGGCCGAGTTGGATCCGAGGATTGGATCCAATCCCATTAGCTGAGGAATAATAAAAATGGACAACACAAATGGAATGTTATGGTGAGTACATAACGTTTTTAGTATTTTCCCACATATCCTTAGCAGTCATAACAGAATCCTTTTTAACCCATACTCAGAACACCAAAACCTAATCTCCATTCACAGACCTAAACATTCCGCTGGCAAGCTACTACTATCCTTCTCTCTAGGCAAAAAAATGGAACTCTCCCCTCCATCACTGAGGACTATAGCTAACACAGATCACTTCAAGACCCAACTCTACTCACACCTTTCCTCCAAATGGATATGTTCCTGCTTTCACCCTATATAAATCATACAGATTTTCTACACTAAGCCCCTCTTTACCCCTTCACAAATCTACTCTCAGACTTCATTTCTAATTCCCAAAAATGATTTAGCCTACTCCCAGTTGACTGTAAAGAAGACAATATTGCAAATTATCTAAAAAAAAAAAAAAAAAAAATTTTTATGTTCTTGTTATTTTGCACTGTTATTATTATGTATTCTTACTGTTTGTTCTTATTATGTATTCTTACTGTTTGGACATTTAATTGATTGTACTGACTTTGGAGCTTTTCTCCCCGCGCCTCCACTGAAAATGGGTACTTCGTGGCCCAGTGGACTTCCCCGGTAATCAAACTGAAATAAATAAATAAATAAATAAATACTTTATTTTATTCTTTCCCCATAAATACGGGCTTTGCTTAACAAACTCATGTGTGGGTACATAGTTTACAGCTACAGCCTTTGTTTTGTCTTAATTAATTTTACAGCTTGAAAAAAATTGAAACTGTCATAGAATGTTCCACAACACTGAGGTGTATGTCCTTTTTTGTGGTTTATCAGGTAAACAATAATTTTGTTTGTGTCTTTTGGCTTTTCCCAGTTAGGGGTCACCACAGTGGAACTCCGGTCCGCTAATGATTGATAGTGGATTTTTACGTACCGGGTTACCAGCCCTGACACACAACCTTCAACAAAGGCACGCCCCATTCATGTATGCCTCCACACAGAAGATGCTCTAGCTGAGAATCGAACGGGACAACGTCTTGCTATGAGGCGACAACGCTACCGCAGCACCACCACTGCAGATGTAATATTGTCTATAAATAAAGCCAACTTTTCTTGATTACCATACCAATTATATCCTTGAATTTCTGAGTTCCCTATTTTCTTTGCCAATGGCTCTAAGTATAATGCAAATAACAAATGGGAAAGAGGACACCTCTACCTGGTTCCTCTGTTCAGATACACTTTATCAGGGGCAAACCCTCCCACTTTACTTTTTTGCCCTGTTCCTTCATATAGCCTGCTAATTAACCCCATTATCATATCAGGGAATGCAAATGCTTCCATTGCCCTAGTCAGAAAATCCCAGTTCAGTTTGTCAAATGCTTTCTCTAAATCAAGACCCACCAACAACAGGGATATTTCCTTATATTCTGCTTCTTTCTGGATCATCATTGTTATTTAATATTGTCAGATGTTTGCCTGCCTTCCACAAAGCCACATTCATCAATATCTTTCAATTTTTGCAACACTTTTCCCATTCTTTTAGCTATTATAGACATAAATGCTTTATAAGCATGGTATAAAATTCAAATGGGCCTATATTAAGCTGGGTCTAATAGGTCTATACCACCTTTAGGTATTACAGCCACCACAGCTTTCTTCCATGATGTTGGTGCTTCTCCTCCTTTTAAAATACTGTTAAAACCTTCCAAATATGTATCATTTTCTTCCCTCTTAGATTTCAAACTTCCACAGGAATACCATCTATTCATGGAGACTTTCCTGCGGATTGATTATACATCACGGTTTTTATCTCATCTCTTCTATCTTAGCTGCTAATTATTGAGCCTCATCTACCTCTAACATTGGCATACTTAAGTGTACCATAAATAGTTCCATTAGTGTTTTTTCTTGATTTCCACATTCCTCTGCTTTATACAAATTTTCATAAAATTTCCAAAATATTTCTAATACCCCTACATGATCTCTGGTTATTTTTGTTGTTATAGGCTCCCTTAGTTTGGCAGCAGCCTTTTCTACTTTCTGTCGCCTAAGTCATTGTGCTATGAGATTTTTGTGGTTTGGAGTTATCAAAAAAACAATTGCTTAACAGCAGTCATTCTAAACTCATGCATGTTATCCAGATACTTCCTTATTTTCTCTTTAGCATTATGCAGTTGTGCCTGGTTGTCTTCTGTAAGATTCCCCTTATTCTGCAATAATTTAAACATTGTCAGCCCCTCTAAACAATTTTTGTTACTTCTTAACCATGTCCTTTTTCTTTGATTTCTATCCTAATGTTAAAATCCACTTTTATTTTATTCCACTTTTATTCCACTCACTAGCTAGAACTTCTGAAGAAATTTCTGTCTTCCACTACTCATTCCTTAAAATCCTCCCTTTTAACAGGTAGCTGGGGAAGCTTCAATGTCTCATTTTTAATTCATTACCCTGCATTTTTATCTTGGTTGTTACTGACATATTTGAAATAACTTTTTGATGCAAGTCGAAGCTTTCAATTGTTCCTGTGAAATATAGGGAATAATATCTAAATACTCTTGAGTTCCTACTACTGAATTAATGTCTTGTATACCAAATATTTTCATAAATTTCTTCAGAAATCTATCCCCCAGATACATCCTCCCTGTTGCAAATCAAGTTCTAGTCCCCAGCTATAAGTAATATTCCCTAATGAAAACTGATTATTTCTCCCAAAATATTCTTAAGCACCATAATTGCAGTTTTATGTTTATCCATGCTAAGATGCATGTTTACAGCCCATGCTTCAAGTTACACTAATTGTTGTCTGTTCTTGTCTTTTTGTTATTCACCGCCCAGATGTAAAAAACAACTTGTATGCTTTCAGAAAACATAACTTTTGAAAAGAGGGTGTAATTCCATATACACAAAAAAATCTTTTAATAGCCAAAGAACACTATTAGTGACATTTTATTTATGACTGGTTGTGATATATTTATTTACTATTAATAATTCTTTATGCATTTGTTTCCATTTTGAATCATAAGATGAATTTATCCACAACGCTATAACCTTTACAATTGTTGAAATAGTATACAGTTGAGTATCAGGGAATCCTAGTCCACCATTATCCCAGCCTTTACTGCACCAATCATTGGAAACACTTGGTTTATTAGCATGTCTGTTTGTGTCATTTCTTTACGATTAGACATAATGGTTATATCAAGGTATTTCATTTGATTGCTATTCCAACTGAAATTAGAATATTTTTGTATGAATTTTTTAAAATGTTTTATTAATTAATAATGTATTGGTTTTATTATGATTAAATCTTAAGTTTGAGATTTCTTCAAACTGACTCATAAAACTAATTATATGTTTCAATGAATTTCTGTATGTCCTATTGTTAGCAAAATATCATCAGCAAAGAGTTGAATCTTTAGTTCAAAATCTTCTTTTATTTTGATACCATTAATGTTCTTATTAGATTTAATACAGTTAACAAAGGGTTCTATAGCTAATGCAAAAAATAAAGGTGATAATGTACAGCCTTGTTTTGTTCCTTTTTGTAATTTAATGAAATTAGAAAGAAAAGAACATATTTTAACATAAGGGCAAGACTTATTGTATAACTTAGAAATTAATAAAATTAGCTCAGGTGAGAAATTATACACTTTAAGCGTTTTAAACAGGTACAATTAACTGTGTCAAAATCCTTATCTAAATCGAGACTAATAATAAAACGTTATTTTTTTATTTTTTATATGCATAGTGTATTAATATATATATTCTTATCCTGTAGTAGGCTGCGGTGGTGCAGCGGTTAGCGTTGTCGCCTCACAGCAAGAGGTTCTCCCATTCGATTCTCAGCTGGAGTGCCTTCTGTGTGGAGTCTGCATGTCCTCCCTGTGGTCGAGTGATGCTAAACATATGCAGGTAGGTGCAAGTGTGAATGGGCGTGCCTTCTTTAAAGGTTGGGTGTCGGGCTGGCAACTCTGCACTGTAAAAATCCACTGCCAATCATGAGTGGACCAGAGTTCTGCTGTGGTGACCCCTAACCAGGAAAAGCCGAAATACTTTTTTTATTATGTTATCCTGCACTTGTCTATTTAAAATTAACCCATTTTGATCATTTTTAATTAGTTTAGGTATAAGTAAATTAATTTTGTTAGCTAAAATGGACATGGATATCTTATAGTTCACATTTAAAAGTGAAATGTGTCTGTATGATGAACTCTTTGTAGGATCCTTATCTTGTTTTAAAATAGGTGATGTAAGGGAATATTTCCATGATGGTGGACGTCAGCAGTTATTTTTATTTCTCTATAGACCTTATCTAATATTTTAACTGCATCATCTAGCACCTTATTATTTTTTAACTTTTGTATTTGATCTTTTATTTCTATTAAGGTGACTGGTTTATCAGTTTTTTACTTGTTCACTTGTTATTTTATTATTAATATTTTCCCTTAGAAAAGTTTCAACTATATCATCTGTCTCCAATATTTAATATTTTGCTTTTCTGCCACAGTTTTACCAGTCAGCTCTTTCTGCTGGTATGATTCCATCTTTACTAATACAGGTCTTGGCTGCTTTCTCATGGCCAGGTTTAGAACATACACACAATGTTCATAGGTAGGTACTAGGCTATCAGCCCTGGGGCCTATATAAGCCTAGCCAAAAAGGTTCCCTGGCTTTCGCCACCCAAGAAAATTATTTTCCTGTGCCCCTGTCAAGCAGTTCCACAGAAGTGATCCCTGGGGTGAATTTTCTATTTCCCATCCAGTCGTCAAGATTTTTCTTAAAGAGGGCCAATGAAGAGCTTTGCTTGACATGAATGGGTAGTTTGTTCCAGAGTATTGGAAGTCTCTGGGACAGGAATCTATCCCTCTAGCATGTTCTGTTTATTGTGGTGACAAGGTCTGGAGTGTGTGGTTCAGAGAGATTGAGATTTATTTAAGTGTAGCATGTCCAACAGCTCTGGGTTTGACATAGCTTTGTATGTTAGGCAGAGATCACCTCTGAGTAGGCGATATGCAACGGAGCAGAGCTGGAGTTTTTTGAGACGGTCTGCGTATGACATCTATTTGAGGCAGGTAATCCTCTTAGTGAGGTATTTCTGTGGCCTTTCCAATTGTTGGAGGTGTCTTGTGAGATACATGCCAAATGAGGTATTGTACTCTATAATGGGTCTGATGAGGGATGAGTTGAGAAGAACAATGACCTCCATTTTTCTAGAGGAGAGCCCTTTTGTGATGAGGTGTGCCACATAGAAGGATTTCCTAACTACTGTGGTGATGTGGTTATCAAGGTAGAGACTACTGTCCACCTGTGTCCTGAGGTCTCTTATCACACTTTCAGTGTTTAGTGAGCTACCGCCTATGTGGAGTTTTTCCCAAAGGGGATGACAATGCACTTCTTGGCATTGAGCTTGAAGCCATGACTTTGACACCAAGCATCTGTCTCTTTGAGGCCCTTTTGTAGAATGTCTACATTATTAGGTGATTCTATTATGGCTCCCAGTTTGCAGTCATCTGTGAACTTTGTTAGCCAAAGACCTTCTGTGTTGGTCTGCACTTCAGAGATGCCCTTTCAACTAACAGATTCTACTGCCGAATAACAACCCACTTAATTATTTGCACTTTCATAAAATGAATACAGTCTGTTCCTTCCAGTTTCTCTGGTACAGCAGAAAATCTCAGGCTTTCTCTGCATGCTCTGTCCTCTAACTTTACCATTTTTTAAAACAGCTCTTCTTAAGCAGTCTCATATTCAAACAGCCTTTTCTACATTTTGACCTGTGATTTTTGCAGTTTTATCAGTTCATCAGAATAGCTGTTTAAAGCTTCTTCTATTTTTCACTCCTTTTGTTATTTGAGTTGATATACTTATTCACTGTTTCATCTATTTTAATCAGCTCTGAGTACATTTGATTTATTTTCCCTCTAAATTACTGGAAGCCGTCTCTTGTATCAAGTCTGGAGCTTGAACTGCTTTTTTTCTGAACAGCTATAAAATTCTTTTCAGTCAATGTTTTCTGTTTACCTTTTCTAGTTGATTTTCTTTCGTACTGTCTAAGTTTATTCTTTGCTGGCCAGCTAGCCAGTAACTGAATTTTGCTAAAACAGGCAGAATTACTGGCCCTTATCTACCAGTTTATTTTTTCACACTGGGAGAGCTGAAATTAAGCTGTTGATCAGTGTGCAGCTGTCTTGGAAAGCCTGGATTCTATTGAATTTTATTACCTTTTAGGTACTTGTTCCATGAGGATGTGCAGCAGGTATCTAAGGAGGCAAAAAAATCCTGAAACTGGAAAATCTTACTTTTACAAGTGGAATAAGTTTTCTAGGAGGTGCCTAGCCAATAACAGAAGTCCCAAAAGGGTTTCAACCCCTCTGACTTTGAAATATTTATGTGAACTACTTAGAGATGGTTTGTCATAGGCTTCTATCAAAGTATATTTTGTGGACATCTCAGCTTTGTGGTCAACCAGTTTATGAAAGGAATGTAACACATGAGACCCCCTCAAAAGCAAGTGCTTCCTCCCTGGATTCCACCTTTGTTCTTGAAAACTGGCCTTATCTCCTTTTAAACCTGCCTCTCAGGCTGATTTACAATTCATTACTTGAAAGCCTATTTACCTATTGCACTGAAATTTGTAGGGTGAGTCTCTGAGCTGTAAGCTCTTATGGTTGGCCAACCCTATCTGATTTTTCACAAGGACAGGATTGTTTTGTGCAGTAATCCATCATTCATGCCTAAAGTTTTTTTCTGGATTTACCCTGAATCAAGCCACCAAATCTCTCAATGTTTTATCCTTATCCAAAAAATAAGGAAGAAAAGAATCTATATATCTTGGATGTGCTCAAGCAGCTCAGGTACTACATTTACAAAAACAAAGCTCTTTAGGAATGCTGACCAGCTTTTTGTCTCCTTTATGGGGGATAAGAAAGATCAACTTGTGTGTAAGCAAACTGTTGCACAATGGGTGTTCTCCGCTATTGTTTTTTGTTATACCCAAGATGTTAAATCTCTTCCAGGCAAGGTTAAGGCTTACTCCACTAGGGCCTAATCCTCTCTGATGGTATATCAGTAAGGGGTGGACTACAATGTAGCAACCTGGTCCTCTGTTCATACCTTCACAAAGTACTATAAACTGGATTCCTTTTCAAAGTCCAAAGCGGGCTTTGATTCTAACATTGTACAGGGTCCTAGATCATTATCCTTCCACCACACAGGTAGACTAAGTTTTGAGAATCTACCCAAAATGCCACTGAGGCGGGGGAAAGAAGAATGTAGTACAGTTGCATTAGTCCTACTTGCCTGTAACAGTACATGTTTGAATTTCTCACTCCCTCAGTGGCACCACCTTCTTGCTATCCCCCAGATTGTGCATAATTGTGAGTTTCAACTTCTTTGATTTGGTTCTTGCTGGATTTGTTTTTTATATGACATTGTGATTGGCCATATACTCCTGCTAGATGATTTTGGCTACAGGTACATTCCCTTCTTTGTGGAAGCAAAAAAGCCTGAACACTCACTTCCTGAAACAGTTGAAGGTTTCCTTCTCAGGATATGCTTAGCTAATCAGCTATCACAGAAAGAGAGAGGGAGGGAAGTCTGAGCTTTTGAAAGCTGGTAAGTACTGGATGCCTTGGCAGATAACCCAAAATACCACAGAGGCAGTGAGGAATTCGAGCATCTACTGTTACAGATAATTAGGAATTAACACAACTGTACTTTTCCTGTCTAGGACTGCTATGTTTAGCCTCGGTTAGGCTAGCTGCTTATTTGATGTAAATATGTACTACTTTTGCAAAATTTTCAATTTTGTTGCAAGGGGTGTATATTAAATCAGCGAACACTTAAAATAGCGAACGTTGATTTATCGACCCATTAAAAACAAAACCTTAAAATCTCGAAGACACAGAACAGTTATTTTTTCCCAGGGGAAAAACAATCGCTGTTCCACAAAAAAAAAAAAAAAAAAGTTCAAAACACAAAATAAATAAATTACTCCAAGGTGGGGGGCTGTGCCCACACCCCCACCCACTTAAATATGCCAACTCCAAGATTGCACCACAGTGCAGGAAATGGCAAACTCCCGAAAACAGCCCAGAGATTTTTTTCCCTGGGAAAAAATTGCTGTTCCGTGTCTTCGGGATTTTAAGGTTTCACTCTTAAAGGGTCGATAAATCAGGGTTCACTATTTTAAGCGTTCGTTGATTTAAAGGGAACCCTGTTGCAAGAGTTTTGTCAGGAGTAGTGGTTTTACCTTGGCAGGAACAATGTCAATATATGCTTGTGTTAACACTGTGACAACTTATGTGCTGTTGTTTCTATCAGACTTGTTCTTGCTTCTACGAATTATTGACAGGATTTTTTTTTGTTACAGCATGTGCATTTTCTAAATATGTAGTTCTTGAGCTCACACTGTAGCAACTTCCTCATCAGTTTTCAATGTCAGACAATTTTTGATGTAAGCGAGTAAGACGTTTTCTTAGTCTAACTCTTCTCTTGAATGGAAAATGTACTGCCTGTGTTCACAGTGAGACAACTTACCTGACAGTTTTTTTTCTTATGTCTGCCTAATTTTGTTTATGTGGTTGCTGATGTTCATAGGTTCATAGATTAGTACTAGGCTAACTGCCCTTGCGAGCCATTTTAAGCCTAGCCAATTATCCCTTGTGAGACTCAAACCCTGTACCTTGTGTTTGTAAGGCAAACACCTTAACCATTAGGCCACCCTCCCAACTGCTTGTGCATTTAAGGGGTATGTGTGTTGAATGCATAGTTGATGACAAAGTACCTGCCATTATTCTTTATGGATGAGTGTATGTGTGCTGCTTGTGTAAACATTGGAAAACTTACCTTCCAACCAACCCATCCCAGCAATCTTAACCACATCTGACGTATCCTCCTCTATCACAACAAGAATACTTACTCTGCTTCTGCTGGGCTGACTTCCCAATTCCTCGGAAAAAAACCCGCATTACTTACCTGTGAGCTCCTGCTATGTACTTGGGGCTCATTCTGTGCCTAAGACTATAGTGGGTGCAACTGTGGTGGTCATTTACTGCTCCTCAGACCACTAACTTTCTTTTCCAGTTTCCACTGGTATAGTTCCTCAGTCCACCTTGAACTGGCATCAGACATGTATTTACTGGGACACAGGGTTTCTAGGGGATGCTACTGGATGCTTCCTGGGTATGATACCTTATGTAGGGGCTCTGATTCATCTTCCATTTGGTCCTACATGACATATGTTAAAGTGTTTTCAGATGAATCTGAATTAGACAGAGAAGAGGCTTAGGAGAGTGCCTCAACTGGTCCTTGTAGGTCATGTTTTCTGCTATTTAAGAGGCAACCATGGATATTGTTAGGGCCCACTGAAGCAGATGTTTTGGCCTTAGAGAATGCCACCAGAACCTGCTTCCTGTTGATAGTTGGGAGGGATATTCTTTAAGAGATTTCACAAGGGGTAGTGAGGTGGGTGAATTTAGAGCTAAATTTCTCAGCCAGTAGATTCACTATGCCAGCCTGGTCAGTGAAGATTGTGCCATTTATGACCAGTTCTGCACACTGCTGAGTGTTACCTTTAAGGCTCCTGAGTAGACAAAGAAGGCTTTTTGATTGTCCTTAGCCTGGGATTCTATCCTGGCCTCATAATTGGCCATGTTGGACTTTATTAGACCTCTTAATTTCTTGTTTAGTTGAATCAGTAAGCTCTTGCCTCTGTGAGACTTGCACTTTCTGATTTTGGCTATGACTTTTTTCTTTTGTTATATAACCTGTTAAGATAAGGCTTTCACAAGTGTTTTTTTTATTTGTAGTTAGATTTAGGCTTACTTATGGTAGGGTATGGCAGCATCAATGCAGCCATTTGCATGTTTCTAATTTTGCATGAGTAGCTGTGTTCTCGGGGTTTGGGGGAGCAATGAATTTTGACAAACTATCATTTAATAAGATACGGTTCACTTTAGAATAGTTCCTAACTGTTACAGGGTTAGTTTGTTTTTACAGGTTGATTTTTAATACGCAGAAAACAGATTTGTGGTCCAACCTTACCACTGAGGACATGACAGAGGGGAGGGTGCAATGCTGTAGTACATTTTCTTAAATAATATGTAGATCCTCATCAGATCTGATCAAGGCTATTTCTTTTTCCTTTCTACAGGTTTCTTGTAGCTCTTCAATACCATTGTTGGTATTTAACCTTTCTTTCTCGTTCTGGTTAAAAAAAAAAAGTTTAGTGTAGTACTTTTGTTATTACAATAACTTTTTCTTTAAAAATGTCTCAAAAGGGTCTGACATGATTTAAAAAGTGTGATAAATATGGACATAAGTTGTTTTATTCAGATGTCCACAATCTCTGCATATATTGCTTGGGTCTGGATCACTTACAACAGTATTGTAGTATCTGTTGTCTGTTCAACCCCCAAGTATTTGAAGACAGGAAGAACAAATTGATTTTAAAAGGTTTATTACCAACTTTCTTTTCTGAGGCTGTTACTAGGGTTCAATCCACCAAACACAAATCCAAAGACCCTACAAAAAGGTCTAAACCTTATTCTTCAGCTTCTTCTTCATCTGAACCCAGAAAGAAGAAAAAGAAATGGGATCCAAAATTACTTATGGTCCAACCCTCATTGGATCTGATCAAGCCTATTTCTGATCCTACACCCTCGGATCCAAAACCTTTACCAAGGGCAAGTTATTCTCCAAGTCTGAATCCATTCCCATCCCGATTGCCCTAACCCTTTTTAGAGAGTCACTCCAAATCACCGTCCATAGTAACTTCTCGTTCCGCCAGGAGTCTCACGGAAGCAGATGTGGAGAGGATGATGAGGAAATTCGTCACAGAGCAAATTCAGATGGGAGATCTCACGGTTCCTTCCCCTTCAGGTCAGGAAGTCTGATCATCAACTACTCCACCCAATACAGCTCCTTCTCTAATCCAATCTGTGGTTTTAGAGTCCTCGGATCTGAGCGTTCTGGGTCTGTCTGATTCAGATCCGAAGAGAGTACCATCTTTGGGCCCAAATACTGCTCTAAGTGCACCAGCTTCAACATTCTCGGAGCAAGATGACCCTTGGACCTGAGGCATCTCTATCAGATCCAGGAGGATGGAATTGACCCTGAGG
Source organism: Protopterus annectens (assembly GCF_019279795.1). Taxonomy (NCBI): domain Eukaryota; kingdom Metazoa; phylum Chordata; order Ceratodontiformes; family Protopteridae; genus Protopterus; species Protopterus annectens. Next base: position 1,896,365,575 of record NC_056731.1, on the reverse strand, counting down.
TTTCAGAGCCATATCTTCCTCTCGGAGCTTTGGCGCTGGACAGCTTGGCTCCAAATTTTACTTCAGGTGGATTGTTCTTGGGGTGGAGACGATGAGCCAGAAACTCACTTTCTTGGCTCTGTTGTCTTCTTTCTCCCTGAAGCGATCTCCTTTGAGTTTGTGAAGAGAGTGTTCTCTGCTCCAGCAGGTCATATGGGTTCTTCCTCCTTGGATCCACCCTCTATTTCTCAGATGACTTTGACCGTGATCCTCAACATTCTACCCCACAGGGACAGCCAGCTCAGAGCTTCCAGACTACCCAGCAGGGTATCCTAATCTCTCCTGATACTTCACTGGACCACCCACTGAGAAAATGTCTAGGAAGAGAAAGTGCAAAAGGAGGATAATGATTTCGATGAAGGAGAGGGGTCCCCAAAATCACCACCCGATGACGTCTCATTTGGTGACACCCTTAAGCAGAAGGGTGGCTGGTCTTCCCAAGACCCTTCTCTGGAGGAATCACTATATCTGGAAGCCTTTGAGACTGGTCCATCTACCTCCTGGTTAATTCCATCCACCAATGAGTTTATTGATTTGATCTCTAAGCAGGGATGGATGGAACCTGATATGACTGAGCCAATCCCCAATAGACCAGACCTAATTCTGGCTCCACCAGTAGACAAGGAATTTTGGGGTAAAGGAGTACCAGTAAATGCCATAGTTGGGGTGGAAGCTACAAAAAACTCTTGCCCACTGTTCATAACTCCTAATAGAGAGTCTAGGGCGATATGTAGATTTGGGAAGTATGTTTTTGCTTCAGCAACTTTTGCACTCAGGTTGCTGAACTATTTGGCACATTTTACGAGGCTTCAAAGAAATTTGATTAAAGAGCTATCAAATTCTCTTTCTGGAACCAAAACTGCTGAGGCTCAGTCTCTAAGTAGTCACAGTTGGCTACCCTACAAGCTATATCTGATTTGTCAATTAGGCTTATCTTGCACACTGTAAAAGGTGCCTCAATGGTGTGGATTCAGGTCTTTCCATCAGGAGGCATGCCTGGATGTGCATGTGTGATTTTGATGAGTCCTTCAAGTCCTCATTCATCAATGCTCCCTTTGATGGCACTTCTTTGTTTGGCCCACAGTAAAGGACACACTCTCCAGGTGTGACAAAGATGGAAAGGCCCTCTCTGCAGTGGGCATGGGTTTTTTGATCCCCCTCAAAAGACCTTTTCCAGGAATCAACTGGGAGGTCAAAAATGTGGTTCAGAAAATCTCAGGGTCCTCTCCAGAAGACATGTGGAGGTAGTTCCTCCAGAGGCAGAGGGAGAACAATAATGGAAGGCATTGCCCCATGGCAGTTGAGGCCCACAAAATCAGGGGTCTAGAGATTCCCTTTTACTACAGACCCTTTCAGCGCTCCTGGATGGAGGCCCATTTACCTTCCTCTAGAGGCAGTTAGGGGCACTTATCTCTGCACCAGAGAGCATAGCTAGATATAACAAAAGACAGTTGGGTGCAGAGAATTATTTCCAGAGGTTATATAATTCCATTTTCCCTACCTCCTCCACTGTCAAGAAAATTTCCCAATGTTCCACCCAATCAGAGGACAGCAGCAGCACTAGAAATCCAAAAGCTGCTAGAAAAAGAGTCATCCAAGAGGTACCACCAGACCAAATAGAATCTGGAACTTACTCACCATTCTTTTTAGTGCCAAAGAAAATAGGGGACTGTAGATCAGTTTTGGATCTCAGTGTATTGGACAAGTCGGTTCGACACACAGTTCTGTCCATTCTGCCCTTACTGGACAAGGACGACTGGGTATGCTCAATAGATCTTCAGGATACATACTATCACATAAAGATGAACAGATGATCCAGAGGGTACTTACACATCAGACTGGGACACAGTCACTGTCAGTTCAGAGCACTGCCCTTTGGCCTCACCACAAACATCAGGTTGTTCACCAAGTGCATGGCAGTGGTAGCAGCTCACTTGACACTACAAGGATTCCCGGTGTTTCCATATTAGGTGACTGGCTCATTGCCACCATTTAGAATTCATAGGAGCAGTGTTCAACACAGTGTCTGTGGTAGCTTCTCTTCCACTATTAAGGGTGCAAACAATAAGGATGCAGATCAGGAAAATAATTTGCAGTACCAGAATTTCAGCCCGATTGATTCTGCAAGCCCTGGAATCAATGTCAGTGGCAATAATTCAAGTCCCTTTAGCAAGACTGGGAATTCTACAATGGATGCTAACAAGACAATTGTCAATGCTTTCGCAAGCCATGTCAGTGAATAAGAATAACTCAGGTATGCAAACATTACCTTTCCTGGTGGATGCAGTCACAACAGGTATTACAAGGTCATCCTTTCATCCTCCATCAGCTCAAGGCCATAGTGACCATGGGCATGTCCCAGATTGGGGGGGGGGGGGCATTTCCTGGGGAAAACAGTCCAGTACACTTGGACCTCTGAAGAGATCACCTTGCATATCAATATTCTAGAGATGAGAGTGGTGCATTTGGCATTGCAGGAATTCCAAGGCTGTCTCCCTCTCGGGACAATTGCAATTCAGACAGACAGCATGTCAGTAGTTTGGTACATCCACAAACAAGTGGGAACCAAATCTTATCCCCTGTGTCGAGAAGCCCTGAGAGTGTGGCAGTGGGTGATATCTTCCAATGGCTTTCTGATAACAAATATTCGGGAAAGTCCAATGTGATATACAAACTGAGCAGGTCCATCTTACTGCCTCATGAGTGGTCTCTCAACAACAAAGTGACAGAAATGATTTTCAATCAGTGGGGCCAGTCTTGCTGTGATCTTTTTTTTTTTTGCATCTCTCCTAAACAACAAGTGCAGCAGCTTCTTTGAGGGATGCTCTACTCCACAACTGGCCCCCTAGTTTTCTGTATTTTTATTCTCCGATTCCCCTAATTCCCAAATTCCTTCAGAAAGCAGCCCGGTTGAAAAGCAAAGTCATCCTCATTGCACTTTACAGTCCTCGACAGATTTGGTTTCCTTTCCTTTGGCCTCATCTACTACATCCACCTTGGATTCTGGACTAATTCCAGACCTCCGGTCTCACTCAACAGGCATAGTTCATCTTGATATCTCAAATCTTAAACTAATAGCTTGGCTTCTCCAATTCCTTTAATAGCCAGGCAACCAATGCTCTCTTCCCCTGTTTGTTCTATACTTTTATCTTCCCATAAACCTTCTACTAGGAAACTCTACAGATGTAAATGGAAAAGGTTCATTTATTGGGCAGAGCAAAATCAGATAGACCCCTTCTCAGCTCCATTTCAATCAGTTCTAGAATTTGTAGTGAGTTTATTTAATGAGGGTGATAGTTCATCAGCTTTTAAAGTTCAGCTCACAGCAATCTCTAACTTCCATGCAGGATTCCAGAATTCTTCCCTGGCTTCCTCTAAATCGTTCACGGCTTTTTTGAGAGGTGCTTTTCTGCTTAGACCCCCTTATAAAGACCCCATGCCACCATGGGATTTAAATTTGGTACTGCAAGCCTTAATTCATTTTTCCCTTTGAACCTGCAGCTAAATGTGATCTTCAGTTGATGACCTGGAAAACTATCTTTTTAGTTGCAATTATATCTGCTATAAGAATTTCAGAAATTCAAGCATTATCTTCTAAGCCTCCATATTTAATTTTTCATAAAGACAGGGTTACAGTACATACCAATGCTTCCTTGCTTCATAAGGTGGTGTCAGAATCCTACATCAGCCAATCCATTAATTTGCCAGTATTCTTTCCAAAATTTACAAATAAAGGGGAATATATGCTGCATTTACTAGATTTTCATAGACAATTAGTTTATCTACACAGAACAAAAGACATTAGAAAGACAGATCAACTGTTTCCTTTGCACATAAGAAATTGAGCAAATCAGTTACAAAGTTAACTCTATCTATCTCTATCTAGATGCTTGACAGATTGCATTTCATTTATCGATAATACATTGAAACTTCCCTTACCAAAGCCTTTAAAGGCTCACTCAACCAGATATATGGCAACTTCTGCTTTTCCAGTCTATAGCTTGTCCAGGTGTAACTTGGTCAAATCCTCATACTGTTATCACTCATTACAAATTAGATCTGGTCTTGAGGGGAAGAGCAGCCTTTGGCTCAACCATACTTAGGGCTATCTTTCCTTAGAGGCCACCCAGGATTTTAGGTAGCCGGGGACTCTGTTCCATTAGTTGAAGAATGAATGAAAATTGTTGAAATACGAAAGATCGGCTTACGCACACAGCAACCTGAAACTCGGCACTATGTTGCTTTTCAGCACTTTATTAACTTTAAACGCTAAAAATAACAGACGTTTTTCATTTAAACCTTTGTTTAAACTTCATCAGAAATTGGCAAACACCGGCTCAATTGAGTGCATTCAGTTATATAGCCGTATAGCATTCAATTAAACAATGCCCGCCAAAATTCAAACCATTACAACAGATATTTAAAGCCATAGTACTTATCTCACAAATATGGCTTTTAAAATAATATGAATTGTCTTAATTAAATTTCTTGTTGTCTGTTTTTATGTTTAATTAAATTAAATTGAGTAAAATAAATACATATTTCCCCTGGGTTCATTTACAAACTTGTTCCACTATGTGTATTAAAAGTATATTTGAAAACGGAATACTCGTATCCAAGTAAACAAATAACATTACATGTCATTCATGTTACAATCTAAATCTTGTTGTAAAATGTAAGTTCCGCAGTATTTGTTTTAAAATAATTCATTTAAAATCATTTGTTTTGATTTTAGACATAAATAAATGTATTAATAAACACTACATATAACCAGCATCTTGTACGAGACAGTCGCCGAAAGAAATTATTACACGTAATTCATGATGAATAATAAACATTACTGCATTTGAAATAAATAATGGGCTTTTTCTAAAATTATTCAAAAAGTTAAATTGATATAATAATATAATTCACATTATACTGTCGACTGTCTCGTACAAGATGCTGGTTATATGTAGTGTTTATTAATACATTTATTTATGTCTAAAATCAAAACAAATGATTTTAAATGAATTATTTTAAAACAAATACTGCGGAACTTAGATTTTACAACAAGATTTAGATTGTAACATGAATGACATGTAATGTTATTTGTTTACTTGGATACGAGTATTCCGTTTTCAAATATACTTTTAATACACATAGTGGAACAAGTTTGTAAATGAACCCGGGGGAAATATGTATTTATTTTACTCAATTTAATTTAATTAAATATAAAAACAGACAACAAGAAATTTAATTAAGACAGTTCATATTATTTTAAAAGCCATATTTGTGAGATAAGTACTATGGCTTTAAATATCTGTTGTAATGGTTTGAATTTTGGCGGGCATTGTTTAATTGAATGCTATACGGCTATATAACTGAATGCACTCAATTGAGCCGGTGTTTGCCAATTTCTGATGAAGTTTAAACAAAGGTTTAAACGAAAAACGTCTGTTATTTTTAGCGTTTAAAGTTAATAAAGTGCTGAAAAGCAACATAGTGCCGAGTTTCAGGTTGCTGTGTGCGTAAGCAGATCTTTCGTATTTCAACAGTTTGGAGTTCTATTTCTGAATGAATGAAAATTGACAACATCAGATAAAAAGTTATGTACTCACTATAAAGTTCCATCTGTGTTATCCATTTTCATTCTTCCTCAACTCCCCACCCACAATCCCACACCAATTTTCATGACTGACTTCTGGAGGAATGAGACACTTCAAAGACACCTATGTCCTTTGTGTTGAACTCCAGTTATGGCCTATCATTTTAGTCTTCCTGTCAAGCTGCAAACAAGATCTGAGGGATGTTAGGGGTGGTACATTATGGGTCGGGAAGGAGCTCGAGAGTTTGTTGGAGGCTACAAGCTAGTATAATGGCCAAGTTGGATCCGAGGATTGGATCCAATCCCATTAGCTGAGGAAGAATAAAAATGGACAACACAAATGGAATGTTATGGTGAGTACATAATGTTTTTAGTCTTTTCCCACATATCCTTAGCAGCTATAACAGAATCCTTTTTAACCCATACTCCTAAATACTTTATTTTATTCTTTCCCCATAAATACGGGCATTGCTTTACAAATTCTTGTGTGGGTACATAATTTACAGCTAGAGCCTTTGTTTTGTCTTAATTATACATCTTGAAAAAAAATTAAACTGTTATAGAATGTTCCACAACTCTGAGGTGTATGTCCCTTTTTGTGGTTTATCAGGTAAACAATAATATTGTCTATAAATAAAGCCAACTTTTCTTGATTACCATACCAATTATATCCTTGAATTTCTGAATTCCCTATTTTCTTTGCCAATGGCTCTAAGTATAATGAAAATAACGAATGGGAAAGAGGACACCTCTGCCTGGTTCCTCTATTGAGATACACTTTATCAGGGGCAAACCCTCCCACTTTAATTTTTGCCCCTGTTCCTTCATATATCCTCCTAATTAACCCCATTATCATATCAGGGAATGCAAATGCTTCCATTGCCCTAGTCATAAAATCCCAGTTCAGTCTGACAAATGCTTTCTCTAAATCAATACCCACCAACAACAGGGATATTTCCTTATATTCTGCTTCTTTCTGGATCATCATTGTTCTTTAATATTGTCAGATGTTTGCCTGTCTTCCACAAAGCCGCATTCATCAATATCTTTCAATTTTTGCAACACGTTTGCCATTCTTTTAGCTATTATAGACATAAATGCTTTATAATCGTGGTATAAAATTCAAATGGGCCTATATTAAGCTGGGTCTAATAGGGCTATACCACCTTTAGGTATTACAGCCACCACAGCTTTCTTCCATGAAGTTAGTGCTTCTCTTCGTTTTAAAGTACTGTTAAAACATTTCAAATATGTATCATTTTCTTCCCTCCTAGCTTTCAAACTTCCACAGGAATAACATCTATTCATGGAGACTTTCCTGCGGATTGATTATACATCACAGTTTTTATCTCATCTCTTCTATCTTAGCTGCTAATTATTGAGCCTCATCTACTACTAACATTGGCTTACTTAAGTATACCATAAAGAGTTCCATTAGTGCTTTTTCTTGATTTCCAAATTCCTCTGCTTTATACAAATTTTCATAAAATTTCCAAAATATTTCTAATACCCCTACATGATCTCTGGTTATTTTTGTTGTCATAGGCTCCCTTAGTTTGGCAACAACCGTTTCTACTTTCTGTTGCCTAAGTCATTGTGCTAAGAGATTTTTGTGGTTTGGAGTTATCAAAAAACAGTTGCTTAACAGCAATCATTCTAAAGTCATGCATGTTATCCAGATACTTCCTTATTTTCTCTTTAGCATTCTTCAGTTGTGCCTGGTTGTGTTCTGTAAGATTCCCCTTATTCTGCAATAATTTAAACTTTGTCAGCCCCTCTAAACAATTCTTGTTACTTCTTAACCATATCTCTTTTTCTTTGATTTCTACCATAATGTTAAAATGCTACTAAAAACTCCTGATGTCCACCATGGCAGTAAAACTTAATAGTAAAATCAAAACTTTAATAAAAAGAATATAACATAAAATAAGCAGTCCTCAGTCTTCCGATAAGCGCTTTCAGCAAATAATCCTTCCTCAGATCGTATAAAAAGGACTGTTCAGCTTTTGTATTTATAAGGCATCACAGCCATTCCTCATTTAGTTCTCTGACATGCCCTTGTTGCAAACCAAAAGGAGGCCAGCTAGCAGAGAGGTATAATTTCCTTCATTGTAATTAAAGGGGCAGTGCTTCTCTTTACTATAGGATTGTATATGAGAAAACTAATAGCAATGGATGTGAATACATTATATGAATGAAGCAACATTCAAGTAAACTTGCTAATCATATTCTTTCTATTCTTAAGTGCAGGTTTTAATGGCACAATAGTATTCAAGCCTGGTGATGTGTTTGCTCTTAAATTAATTATCCAGCATGTTTCCCTTAGCTCTGTGTGATTATGAACATCACCTCCTCTTGTGGTCTGACAGACTGCCTCTATGGCCTTAAATACAAAGTAATGAGAAGGATACTGTGCTACGTGGGCTGCTAAGGCATTATTGGGATCTTTCTGTTTGATGTCCCTCAAATGTCTGAGGATACGTTCCTTAAGACGTTGATCTGTTTTGCCAACATAGAAAGCACTACATTGGCAGCAAGTCGCTAAGTATATGATGTGGGAACTAGTACAATCAGCATAGACATTAAAATTGTACTGTTGCCTGGAGTATGGATGTACAAAAACATTGGAGCTGTCAATGGAGTTGCAAGCTTTGCATCTTAAGCACTTGAAAGTGCCCTTTCTACTAGAATTGGGCCTATTTCTTTCAAATCCATCTTTGTTGCAAATGAGACCTTTCAAATTCTTCTTATTCTTGTATAGGAATCTGGGCTGTTCACCTACAATGTCTCTTATTTTGTCATCAGTTGTCAATACCGGCCAAAACTTCCTAATAACTTCACATACTTGCTTATTGTCAGCAGTGTATGTTAACAAACATTTAAGTTGCTGTGATTGAGTTTTAAGATCCAGGCTCTCATGATGACTCGATGTGGTTTCAGAGAAGTAGGGACGTCCCTTTCCTGTCCTTAATTCCTGTGGATCATGCTTCAATCTTAGATTCTTTCTTTTATAGGATCTTTTACTTAAATGTGTCTCAATATTTCTCTGTTCTGCTACAAAGTCTTCATTCTCAGTACATAATCTTGAGGTTCTTAAGATCTAATTCTCAAAGATATTATCAAAAATATGTCCCGGGTGCATACTCCCCTATGCAGATAATGATTTCTCCAGGTTTCTTTTTTATGAATTCCTGTACTGATACCTCTATCAGGATGCAGATGAATCTTTACATCCAGAAATTCTATGGTCTCCGAAGAATGTTTAACCACAAACTCTAGAAAATCAGTGCTCTCGTAGATAAAGTTGACAAAAAGGTCCAATTGTGTAGAGCTGCCTCTCCAAAGGATAAAAACATCCACAAAACAGCAGTAGTACACTAGATATTGTTTCCAAGTGCTGGGTATCAGTTCATTATGTTCCCACTTAGTCAGAACCAAATTAAAGTAACTATTTGCACATGGGGTGCCCATAGCCACACCCCATGTCTGCAAATAGAAAGAATCCCCATACATAAAGATGTTATTTTCCAATACAAGTTCCAGCAAGGAACATATTGGTTCTACTTCCATACTGTTCCTTGCTAGGAAAGATCTTATTGCCTGTAGACCATAGTCATTCGGAATCACCGTAAACAAACTCTTGATGTCCATTGTCACTAGTAACAAATCTTCATATTTCTTGAGGTCCTTAGTAACTAAAAAGAGTTTTTCCAGAAAATCTCCTGAGTCCTTCAATACAGTTCCTGCTAGTGGCAGGGCCTTCTTTAATTCATTCTCCACGTTATGGAAACAGGTTCAGTTACCCACCACCTACCAGAAACTATGTTACGTAGGGTTGGGTCAACTGGATTCTTGTGAATTTTGCGGAGTCCGCTGATGTATGGAAACATAGGTTTAGGGCAATCAAAGAACTCATATAGTTCTTGTGAGATATTTGCCTCTATCAATAGATCATATAGATGGCTACGAAAATGATCTACCTTAGTCGTAGCTTCACTGCAACTTAATCTCTTATACGTTCTTTCATCATCCAGCATAGAGAGCATTTTATGCCTGTACCATACGGCTTCCATCACTACTATACATCCTCCCTTATCAGCAGGCTTGATGACCAAGCTGTCTGTCTCCTTTAGCTGCTTCAGCATTTCATTCTCATTAGTAGTTAAATTGAAGAAACGTCCTTGTCCTTTGGTTGTATTACCCCTTAGTTTGAAGATTTCATCTTCACATAATCTCAAGAACATCTCCACTGGTGGAGGATTAGGGGGAACAAAGCTACTCAATTTTGTATAAGGTAGCCGTCTACTGTCATTAGCTTGTCCAAAAATGCATTTTAATGCAAGGTTCCTGCAAAACATTCTGATATCCAGCACAAATTCACTAATATCAGACGGTAAGGCTGGAATAAAACTCAGGCCCTTGTCTAACAAGGAAATCATATCAGGGCTTAAACACTTATTAGAAAGATTCACTACTAAACTTGGTTCAGATCCAATTAAAGTGTGAGCTTCTTCCTTTTCCGTTCTTGACTCTGTATTCTTTGAGTCCTGTGATGGTTGAATTTGGAAAAAACCGGCAAGGGCCAATTTATCGGTGCATGCATTGCCCCTTCTTTCGGTCTAGTTGCTAGATTGGGGGCTAGGAGAGCATTCCTGTTGCCAGTTTCTGCACCCATAGTGGCTGTACTACAGATATTACAAAACTGGAGGTTGGTACTGATGAGTTAAGAATAACAGGGTTGTGAATGGAAGGTTCCAGATCAGTTAAACTGACATGAGTAATCACATCTTCTCCATTAGGTCTAGAAAAAGGTATCTTCTCCTTATGTGGTGGTAGAGCTCCCCGCCCCTTATTATTGAATTCCTCTCTCGGCCATTCAAAGATATGGCCTCTCACAAAATCCTGATGGTTACGGGCTAGCTTTTTAACCTTCTGCTGTCTTAGCTTCACTTTATAAGCATTCAAGTTAATCTGTAGTTGTTCTAGGCTATTCAGATGTGAGTCATGCAACTCTAAGCTTTCCAACTCAGTCTGCTTAGTTGATATAATCGCTGCCATCCTTTCCTCTTCCGGCTTGAAAAGTTCTATCAGCAAGTTCATGTATTTTCGACTTGTTTCAAGATTTATAATTTGCCATTTTGTAAGCAAATCCGGATAAGTGTTCCCATATGTGGGTAAACACTTCACTCGCATACCTCGAGGTACAATTTGATGGTGCAAGTACGCTTCCATATGGAAGCATTGCCAGTGCAGTCTCTTGAGCCGGTAAGCTGCATTCTCCACTTCCCGAAATCTACAATTAAAATTATTATCAGGAACCGATGCAACAACTGTGGAAGCAGCTACATTACCCAAATTCAGATCTAAAAGCGGGTTCAGTAAGTCTCCCAATAGATTAGAAATATTGCATGTTCTGAGTTTGTCATTCAGGTTCAATTGCTGGCTCGCCATGTTCAGTGTAAGAAACAAAAACAGTCAATAGGTAAAAAACTTTCTTACACTGTGAAGGACACCAATGAGGAAGAGAAAAGGCAAACACTACTAAAAACTCCTGATGTCCACCACGGCAGTAAAACTTAATAGTAAAATCAAAACTTTAATAAAAAGAATATAACATAAAATAAGCAGTCCTCAGTCTTCCGATAAGCGCTTTCGGCAAATAAGCCTTCCTCAGATCGTATAAAAAGGACTGTTCAGCTTTTGTATTTATAAGGCATCACAGCCATTCCTCATTTAGTTCTCTGACATGCCCTTGTTGCAAACCAAAAGGAGGCCAGCTAGCAGAGAGGTATAATTGCCTTCATTGTAATTAAAGGGGCAGTGCTTTTCTTTACTATAGGATTGTATATGAGAAAACTAATAGCTATGGATGTGAATATATTATATGAATGAAGCAACATCCAAGTAAACTTGCTAATCATATTCCTTCTATTCTTAAGTGCAGGTTGTTGCATCGGTTCCTGATAATAATTTTTATTATATATTTCGGGAAGTGGAGAATGCAGCTTACTGGCTCAAGAGACTGCAGTGGCAACGCTTCCATATGGAAGCGTGCTTGCACCATCAAATTGTACCTCGAGGTATGCGAGTGAAGTGTTTACCCTCATATGGGAACACTTATCCGGATCTGCTCGCAAAATGGCAAATTATAAATCTTGAAACAAGTCGAAAACACATGAACTTGCTGATAGAATTTTTCAAGCCGGAAGAGGAAAGGATGGCAGCAATTATATCAACTAAGCAGACTGAATTGGAAAGCTTAGAGCTGCATGACTCACATCTGAATAGCCTAGAACAACTACAGATTAACTTGAATGCTTATGAAGTGAAGCTAAGATAGCAGAAAGTTAAAAAGTTAGCCCGTAACCATCAGGATTTTGTGAGAGGCCATATCTTTGAATGGCCGAGAGAGGAATTCAATAATAAGGGGCGGGGAGCTCTAACACCACATAAGGAGAAGATACCTTTTTCTAGACCTAATGGAGAAGATGTGATTACTCATGTCAGTTTAACTGATCTGGAACCTTCCATTCACAACCCTGTTATTCTTAACTCATCAGTACCGACCTTCAATTTTGTAATATCTGAAACAGATTCAAGAGAAGCGTCTAGTAGTACAGCCACTATGGGTGCAGAAACTGGCAACAGGAATGCTCTCCTAGCCCCCAATCTAGCAACTAGACCGAAAGAAGGGGCAATGCATGCACCAATAAATTGGCCCTTGCCGTTTTTTCCAAATTCAACCATCACAGGACTCAAGGAACACAGAGTCAAGAACGGAAAAAGAAGAAGCTCACACTTTAATTGGATCTGAACCAAGTTTAGTAGTGAATCTTTCTAATAAGAGTTTAAGCCCTGATATGATTTCCTTGTTAGACAAGGGCCTGAGTTTTATTCCAGTCTTACCGTCTGATATTAGTGAATTTGTGCTGGATATCAGAATGTTTTGCAGGAACCTTGCATTAAAATGCATTTTTGGACAAGCTAATGACAATAGACAGCTACCTTATACAAAATTGAGTAGCTTTGTCCCCCCTAATCCTCCACCAGTGGAGATGTTCTTGAGATTATGTGAAGATGAAATCTTCAGACTAAGGGGTAATACAGCCAAAGGACAAGGACATTTCTTCAATTTAACTACTAATGAGAATGAAATGCTGAAGCAGCTAAAGGAGACAGACAGCTTGGTCAAGCCTGCTAATAAGGGAGGATGTATAGTAGTGATGGAAGCCGTATGGTACAGGCATAAAATGCTCTCTATGCTGGATGATGAAAGAACGTATAAGAAATTAAGTTGCAGTGAAGCTACGACTAAGGTAGATCGTTTTCGTAGCCATCTATATGATCTATTGATAGAGGCAAATATCTCACAAGAACTACATGAGTTCTTTGATTGCCCTAAACCTGTTTCCCTACATCAGTGGACTCCCCAAAATTCACAAGGATCCAGTTGACCTATCCCTACATCCCATAGTTTCTGGTAGGGGGTGGGTAACTGAACCTGTTTCCATGTACGTGGAGAATGAATTAAAGAAGGCCCTGCCACTAGCAGGAACTGTATTGATGGACTCAGGAGATTTTCTGGAAAAACTCTTTTTAGTTACTAAGGACCTCAAGAAATATGAAGATTTGTTACTAGTGACAATGGACATCAAGAGTTTGTTTACGGTGATTCCGAATGACTATGGTCTACAGGCAATAAGATCTTTCCTAGCAAGGAACAGTATGGAAGTAGAACCAATATGATCCTTGCTGGAACTTGTATTGGAAAGTAACATCTTTATGTATGGGGATTCTTTCTATTTGCAGACATGGGGTATGGCTATGGGCACCCCATGTGCAAATAGTTACTCTAATTTGGTTCTGGCTGAGTGGGAACATAATGAACTGATACCCAGCACTTGGAAACAATATCTAGTGTACTACGGCCGTTTTGTGGATGATGTCTTTATCCTTTGGAGAGGCAGCTCTACACAATTGGACCTTTTTGTCAACTTTATCAACGAGAGCACTGATTTTCTAGAGTTTGTGGTTAAACATTCTTCGGAGAACATAGAATTTCTGGATGTAAAGATTCATCTGCATCCTGATAGAGGTATCAGTACAGGAATTTATAAAAAAGAAACCTGGAGAAATCATTATCTGCATAGGGGGAGTATGCACCCGGGACATATTTTTGATAATATCTTTGAGAATCTGATCTTAAGAATCTCAAGATTATGTACTGAGAATGAAGACTTTGTAGCAGAACAGAGAAATATTGAGACACATATAAGTAAAAGATCCTATAAAAGAAAGAATCTAAGATTGAAGCATGATCCACAGGAATTAAGGACAGGAAAGGGACGTCCCTACTTCTCTGAACCCACATCGAGTCATCATGAGTGCCTGGATCTTAAAACTCAATCACAGCAACTTAAATGTTTGTTAACATACACTGCTGACAATAAGCAAGTATGTGGAATTATTAGGAAGTTTTGGCCGGTATTGACAACTGATGACAAAATAAGAGACATTGTAGGTGAACAGCCCAGATTCCTATACAAGAATAAGAAGAATTTGAAAGGTCTCATTTGCAACAAAGATGGATTTGTAAGAAATAGGCCCAATTCTAATAGAAAGGGCACTTTCAAGTGCTTAAGATGCAAAGCTTGCAACTCCATTGACAGCTCCAATGTTTTTGTACATCCATACTCCAGGCAACAGTACAATTTTAATGTCTATGCTGATTGTACTAGTTCCCACATCATATACTTAGCGACTTGCTGACAATGTAGTGCTTTCTATGTTGGCAAAACAGATCAACGTCTTAAGGAACGTATCCTCAGACATTTGAGGGACGTCAAACAGAAAGATCCCAATAATGCCTTAGCAGCCCACGTAGCACAGTATCCTTCTCATTACTATGTATTTAAGGCCATAGAGGCAGTCTGTCAGACCACAAGAGGAGGTGATGTTCATAATCGCACAGAGCTAAGGGAAACATGCTGAATAATTAATTTAAGAGCAAACAGATCACCAAGCTTGAATACTATTGTGCCATTAAAACCTGCACTTAAGAATAGAAGGAATTTAATTAGCATGTTTATTTGAATGTTGCTTCATTCATATAATGTATTCACATCCATAGCTATTAGTTTTCTCATATACAATCCTATAGTAAAGAGAAACACTGCCCCTTTAATTACAATGAAGGAAATTATACCTCTCTGCTAGCTGGCCTCCTTTTGGTTTGCAACAAGGGCATGTCAGAGAACTAAATGAGGAATGGCTGTGATGCCTTATAAATACAAAAGCTGAACAGTCCTTTTTATACGATCTGAGGAAGGCTTATTTGCCGAAAGCGCTTATCGGAAGACTGAGGACTGCTTATTTTATGTTATATTCTTTTTATTAAAGTTTTGATTTTACTATTAAGTTTTACTGCCGTGGTGGACATCAGGAGTTTTTAGTAGTGTTTGCCTTTTCTCTTCCTCATTGGTGTCCTTCACAGTGTAAGAAAGTTTTTTACCCATAATGTTAAAATACACATGTGAGAGTGTTCAATCTCGCCGTTTGTTTTTACACACAGGTTCGGAGCCGATCCTCGGCTCCGAGTCGGCCGCATAGCAAAGCTCTGCATCTAAGAGAAGCTCGAGACCAGGCTATATCCCACAATCCTCCCTGCCATTACTCAGATCTAGTTTGCCGCTGCAACAGGTCACATCGCATTAGAGAGCTCAAACCACACCTCCTGCGTCTACTGTCTTGGCCCTCTCCACTTGCAAGAGGATTGCTCCATTTGCCATTCCTTCAGTGGGAGGGTCATGACAGATAGACGCAGGAAACTTATTGATAGGGGGCTTCTTAAGCCTGCTTTTCAAGAAGCCTTGGACAAGTCGGACCAGGCTTCTAAGTCTTCGAAGGGGTCGAAGATGTCAGAGCCCATGTCATCGGCTCCGAGTACATCTTCCAAAGTTCGTTCGCCGGTTCCACAGACTTCGGGGCCGAGCGTCGAATGTTTGTCTCTCACTGAGCCCCAGGTCTTGGAACCGGTGTCGGAACTACCGCCACCGTCGATTCTTCGGTCAGTGCCATCTTTGGCTCCTTCGACCCGTTCTTCCAGACCACTTTCTGATACTGATGTGGATCGTGTCGTGCAGAAACTGATGGAGAACACGGCTCTTTCCAGATTGATTGCAGTTTCCTCCCAGTTGGTGTCGAAACTAGAAGGCCTCCCTTTATCTCCAACAGGTCCTCCTTCGAGACCCATCCAGTCTTCGGAGCCGGAAGAGGATGAGCCGATGATAGTGGAGCCATCGGTGCCGAAACCGTCCATAGCACGATCGACACCACTTACCTCGACTCCATCGGAACCGATAGGTGAGTCTCGGAGTCGACGATCTCTCCTTGGTTCCGTGACCGAGAGTCGTACCGACCTTTCAGTTCCGACTCTCCCTCTCAGGGCCTCGGCGCAGATCGGCTCGGCTCCGTCCTCGGGGTCGAGACCCATGGGCCCCGTGTCTCGGATTCTTCCATGTTCTTAGGAACCGGGAGAGTCCTCGGCCCGAGGTTCAGGGGCTTTTGACCTCATGAGGAAGGTTTTGTCTACACAGACAACCACTACATCGGATGCGTCTTCTCCCTCCCCTAAGGAGCCGCTCTCTGTTTCTGTTCCCACGACACATCCAAAGCGTGGAGCACCATTGTCTCAGCCATCCCTAGAGGATGCCCCCTGTTCCTCTGAGGCCTCACCGGAATCCCCCTCCGATGAGGTCCCGAGGAAAAGATTGTGCAAGAGGAGGCACTTAGACTCCCCACAGGAATCTTTAACGTCTGACACTGACTTGGATGAGTCAGAGGGGTCCCCAAAATCACCCTCCGAAGATGTCTCATTTGCGGACATATTGGAGATATTAAAACAGAGGGGTGATTGGCAGTCCCTAGCCCCCACTGAGGACGAGTCAGTGTTGCTGAAGGCATTTGGTGCTCAACCTTCTACCTCCTGGGTTACTCCGCCCTTCGATGAGTTAATGGAATTAATTGCTCGAAGGGTGTTGGAAACACCGGACACAGTGGAACCGGTCCCTAGAAAGCCAAGTAAGTTCATTACTGCACCCCAGGACAAGACGTATCTAACAAAAGGAGTCCCCATTGATGCTATGGTGGTGGAAGCAGCCACTAAAAAGGAGATGTCGGAGTCTTCCTCTTCTGTTCATCCTCCTAATAAGGATTCTAGGACTATGGACAGATACGGGAAGTGCGTTTTTAGTTCAGCGACTTTTTCCATGCGTTCGCTAAACTATTTGACACATTTTACACGACTACAGAGGGATCTCATCAAGGAGCTGAGAGATACCCTCCAGGGTAACACAGATGCTGCTGTTTCAGATAAGGTGACAGCACAACTTAACACCCTTACCTCCGCAGTGAACTCGTCCATGAGGCTCATCTCGTATGCGGCTGAAGGGTCGAGTAGGGCCGCAGCTTCAGCGATTGCTCTACGAAGATAATCCTGGATGCGGCTGTGGTCTTTTGCGGAAGCCTTTAAGTCTTCTTTCGCCAACGCCCCCTTTGATGGTGCCACTCTTTTTGGGCCCAAAGTGAAAGAGACATTAACTCGGTGTGAGCAAGAAGGAAAGACTCTGTCTGCTGTCGGAGTCCGTTTTTCCGTTCCATCCAGACCGTACCCCAAAGGGCAACGAGGTGGAAAAATGTGGTTCCGTAGAACTCAGGGATCTTTCCAGGCCACACAGAGTGAACCCCCCCCAAAGGCAGAGGGGGGGGGGGGCAGACATGGAAGACGCCGCCCTGGCGGCAGAGGGGGTCCGCAGAACCAAGGCGACAGGGATACTATCCCTGGTAAGCCTTTCCAGCACTCCTGAATGGAGGCCCGACTGTCCTGCTCTGGAGGCAGTCGGGGGTCGCTTGGCTTTATACCCACAGGCCTGGCAAAATCTCACCTCAGACTCCTGGGTAAAAAGCATTGTAACCAGAGGATACAAAATACCCCTTATGTCAACTCCACCCCAACACAGAACGTCTCCAGATGTGCCACCCCATCTGCGAGGCCAAGCAGCAATAGAAATTTCAAAGCTGCTCAAAAAAAGAGTCATTCAGCCAGTCCCGGCGGACCAAAAAGGATCCGGAACTTACTCAAGGTTCTTTTAGTTCCAAAAGACAGGGGACTGGAGACCCATTTTGGATCTCAGCAATCTCAATACCTTCGTAAAGAAGGAAAAGTTCCGGATGGTCACGCTTCAATCGATCCTTCCATTTTTACAGAAGGACGACTGGATGTGCTCAATAGATCTCAAGGACGCGTACTACCACATCAAGATGGCCAGACCGTCCAGAGATCACCTGCGCTTCCAGCTGGGAGTCAGTCATTTTCAATTTTGAGCCCTGCCCTTTGGGCTCACCTCAGCCCCCAGGGTATTCACCAAATGCATGGCAGTGGTAGCATCTCACTTGAGATGTCTAGGATTCCGGGTGTTTCCCTATCTGGACGACTGGCTCTTCACCTCCACCACCGAGCGTCTCCTCTTACAAGCAAGAAACTATACAGTCAACCTTTGTTCCCACCTAGGGATTTCCATAAACTTCAAAAAACCTGTCTTATTGCCCTCACAGCATATTTCATTATCGGAGCGGACCTAGATACCCGTTTAACATTAGTAAAGCTCCCTCAAGTAAGGGCTTCATTCCTCAAGGAACAGGTTCTTCTTCTGCTGCAATGCAGGAAAGCCCCGGCCAAATTGGTGTTGAAAGTTTTGGGTCTCATGGCAGCGTCCCTGATTGCGATTCCCATGGGAAGGCTGCACATGAGACTCCTCCAATGGCTACTGTTCACGCAGTGGTTATTCCAACAGTTACCCCTAAAGTACGAGATCCTGATAACGGATTCCTGCAAATGGGACCTCTCATGGTGGGTGTCCAGCCAGGACCTCACTATGGGTCGTCCATTTGTTCTACCAAATCCGACAGCCACTATAACCACGGACGCTTCCCTGATAGGGTGGGGGGGGACTTTTTCAGGGAAGAACAGTCCAAGGGGAATGGTCCGACATCGAGTACAACCTGCACATAAATGTTCTAGAAATGAGGGCGGTGTTCCTAGCATTGCAACACTTTCAAACCCTCCTACCTCTAGGGACAGTAGCAGTTCAGACAGACAACATGTCTGTAGTCTGGTACATAAACAAACAAGGGGGAACCAAATCTTACCCATTATGCAGAGAGGCCATGAGAATTTGGCAATGGGCAGAGTCCATGGGTCGCTTTCTGATAGCAACGCACATCCCGGGGTCATCCAACGTCATCACGGACAGGTTGAGCAGAGCCATCCTGTTACCTCACGAGTGGTCCCTCAAACTACAAGTGGCGGAGAGAATTTTCCGCAAATGGGGCCAGCCTTGCTGCGATCTATTCGCCTCTCCGATGAATGCCAAATGCAGAAGCTATTTTGCCCTTCTACCCCCTCCAGGGGATGTCCCCAGGGATGCACTAATACACGATTGGCCCCCAGGTCTCCTATATGCATTCCCACCTATCCCCTTGATTCCCAGATTTCTCCAGAAAGCCATGAACCTGGAAAGGACAATTATACTCATAGCCCCATTCTGGCCTCGACAGATATGGTTCCCCTTTCTTCGAGCCCATCTAACAGAGGAACCTTGGATCCTGGACCCAGTACCAGATTTACTGACGCATTCGTCCGGAGTTCTTCACCCGTCTCTTCTATCCCTCAAACTAGCAGCTTGGCTGCTCCACTTCCCCGCCTAGCCAGGTCTGATCTTCTTTCTCCGGCAGTGCAGCGCATTTTGGTTGCCTCTCATAAGGCTTCCACCACAAAACTTTACAACAGTAAGTGGAAACGCTTTGTGTACTGGGCATCTAATCAACACTTGGACCCCTTGGTTGCTCCTTTACATAAAATCCTAGAATTTCTTTCCATCCTTTTCCATGAAGGGGCCTCTACTTCCACATTAAGAGTGCAGTTGGCTGCCATATCCAACTTTCATGTTGGTGAGAATGGTTCTTCTATCATGTCCCACAGGCTTTGTAAAGCTTTTATGAAAGGTTCCTTCCATCTTCGACCTCCTGTCAGGGATCCTTTATTCCCATGGAATTTAAATTTGTTGTCACAACTAATGTTACCACCTTTCGAACCAGCTTCTTCTTGCCCCCTGAAATTTCTGTCTTGGAAGACTCTCTTTCTTGTAGCAGTTACTTCAGCTCGGAGAGTTTCAGAGCTGCAAGCACTGTCTATTAAACCTCCTTACTTAAATTTTCACCCAGATAGAGTTTCTTTACAAACAAATCCGTCCTTCCTTCCCAAGGTATGCTCTGTCATAAATATTAATCAATCCATTGAACTCCCCACTTTCTTTAAAAACCATACCAGCAAGCTGGAATATATGTTGCACAAGTTAGATGTCCACAGGCAACTCAGATTTTATTTAGACAGGACTAAAGACTACAGAAAAACAGATCAACTTTTTGTTGCGTTTGCAGATAATGTAAAGGGCATGGCAGTTACAAAACACACTCTTTCTAAATGGCTTACTGATTGTATAGCCTTTGTGTATTCTAAGTCAAACCAGGCCTTACCCACCAAACCAAAAGGCCATTCTACTAGGTCCGTCTCCACTTCCTTGGCTCATGCAGCTCGACTGCCTTTGGACACGATTTGTGCAGCAGCCACATGGTCTAAACCACATACTTTCATCACTCATTATAGGGTTGACAAAGCCTCCAAAGACAGGACATCCTTTGGTTCCACTGTGCTCAGGAACGTTCTTCCATGAGTCACTCAGGGTGACAGAGCTAGGGACGCTACGCGTGTGTAAAAACAAACGGCAAGATTGAACACTCTCACATAAAGAAGTTATGTTCTTACCATAACGTTCCATGTGGAGTGTTCATCTCGCCTTTGTTTTTACATTCCCCCCCTTTCCCTCCCTCACGGTTTGGAAGAACGAGTAGGACTAGAGTCTGGTCCACATGTCTTACCTCTTCCGGGTATCTTTCTTTACCCCTAGTTGGTTGTCAGTGAAATGGTGTCTCTAAATGTTTTCCTTTGTAGCAGTTTGTAGCCTGGATACCTCAGGGTTATTGTTTTTTTCTGGTTTGCTTGCAAACTAGATCTGAGTAATGGCAGGGAGGATTGTGGGATATAGCCTGGTCTCGAGCTTCTCTTAGATGCAGAGCTTTGCTATGCGGCCGACTCGGAGCCGAGGATCGGCTCCGAACCCGTGTGTAAAAACAAAAGCGAGATGAACACTCCACATGGAACGTTATGGTAAGAACATAACTTCTTTTTTTATTTTATTCCACTTTTATTCCACTCACTAGCTATAACTTCTGAAGAAATTTCTGTCTTCCACTACCCATTCCTTAAAATCCTCCCTTTTAACAGGTAGCTGGGGAAGCTTCAGTGTCTAATTTTTAATTCATTACCCTGCATTTATATCTTGGTTGTTACTAACATATTTGAAATAGCTTTTTGATGCAAGTCGTAGCTTTCAATTAAATGCACATGTTCCTGTGAAATATAGGGAATAATATGTAAATACTCTTGAGTTCCTACTACTGAATTATGACTTGTTGTGATATATTTATTTACTATTAATAATTCTTTATGAATTTGTTTCCATTTTGAATCATAAGATGAATTTATCCATGACGCTATAACTTTTACAATTGTTGAAATAGTATACAGTTGAGGATCAGGGAATCCTGTTCCACCATTATCCCAGCCTTTTCTGTACCAATCATTAGAAACTCTTGGTTTATTAACATGTATGTTTGTGTCATTTCTTTTACTATTAGACATAATGGTTATATCAAGGTATTTTATTTGATTGCTATTCCAATTGAAGTTAGAATATTTTTGCATGATTTTTTTAAAATTTTATTAATTAATAATGTATTTGTTTTATTATGATTAAATCTTAATTTTGAGATTTCTTCAAATTGAGTCATAAAACTAATTGTATGTTCCAATGAATTTTCTATATGTCCTATTGTTAGCAAAATATCATCAGCAAAGAGTTGAATCTTTAGTTCAAAATCTTCTTTTATTTTGATACCATTAATGTTCTTATTAGATTTAATACAGTTAACAAAGGGTTCTATAGCTAATGCAAAAAATAAAGGTGATAATGTACAGCCTTATTTTGTGCCTTTTTGTAATTTAAAGAAATTAGAAAGAAAAGAACATGGGCAGGATTCACGAAGCCTCCGTGTAAGAGATACAAGGTTTACACGGAGGCTGCAGTTAAACGGTGTGACGTCAGCATGTCATGCATATGCATGAGGGCATGCTGAATCACACCTAAGGCTAACACGGTCCGTGGAAGATAGTAGGGGGCGTGTCCGTAGGCCGAGCCCTGCAAGCGGACATGCCCCCAGAAGAGTAAAAGTGCCCAAAGTAAACACCCACGACAGAGGCCATGGAAATGTGAATAAACACAACACAATACATGCCCCCACAGACTATGAACATAAAATATATAAATGAACATGTTATATATTTTTTTAAATCGTAAAGATATTTGCCCGTGAGTGTGCTCGTTTGCGCGGGCGTGCCCATAGCTTAGCCACAGTTAGCAGTCAGTGGAAAAGCATATAAGAACTAAATATGCAAAGTAAGCCAAGAAGCAATAGCGTAGCGGTAGAGACGTTGGCTGAAGAGCAGGCAGTCATGGTTCGAGCCCCCACAACATCAATTTTTATTTTTAGTAAAATAAGCACGAAACAAGTCCCTGACAAATATGTACACATATAAAATTATATTTTATGTAAAATGTAATGAAATAGTCCATATATTTTGAAGAAATGTGAGATAACAAAACAATAAAAAATGCGAGATGTGCCTATAGCTGAGCTGCAGTTTAACAAGGTGAGTGCATCTGCCCGTAGGTGAGCAGTGATTTAACAGGTGTAAAATGAGTGCCCGTAGGTGAGAAGTGGTTTAACACGCTGAAACTGTGTGCCCCTAGCTGAGCTGAGCGTAATATGCATGCTAACAGCCAAATGAAGCGTAAACCAGCGTACCCCGTTTGCGTGGAGCTGTGCACCGCGCCAACAAGCTAACCGACGGGCATTGTTGAGCAAGCTGTATCAAAACTGCCTTTACACAGACACACCCCCTAGCCTGTCTAGACAGTCATAAAATATAAAAAGCAGTGGCCAGGTTCGAACCCAGGATACCATGCACCATAGTCAAGGTACTGAACCACTAAGCCATGACAGCAGTACCTAGAAATGCAGTAATAGCAAATATATAGGAATGAATACAAAGTGGAGCATGACAAAGCAGGTTTTGTGAAGTTGATACAATTCCAAAATGGCCAATCACAGATAAGTGCGGGAAATCGGCATATATAAGCCCCATAGGCGGAATACACAGCATAAACGATTGTAGAACTAACTTGCAGCCAGAATGTCAGGAGTAGGTGAGGGTAGTTGCTTTCGAGCACAGAGGTGGGGCATTGAGGAGTCCAGATACATGGTCTGGCTCCTAGTCCACAATCATGAGGCCCAACTCATGCAGGGCCAGGTCCTGTGGGGAGCATATAGGGCTGAGGCGTGGGACCGGTTGGCTCATGATCTCACCAGTGCCACAGGGATTCCAAGGACTAGTGAGCAGGTCCGTCACCACCATGCGGACCTGAAGAGACGTAAGCAGGACCAATTGAACCTTTGGATCCAGGAGGCCCGGCAAATGCCCAATGCCCCACTACTGAGTAAGTTACATTTAATTATGTATGTAAGAAATTAAACTAGCTGATATTATGGAGATGTGTATTCCAATATTACTTCATTTATATTACAGCTACAGGTGTCCGTTCTGCGAACCGCAGAGCCTATGGCGATAGGCTGGTGCGGTTGCGCCACCAGGCAGGTCAGTAATCCACTCCCAGTAACTGTAAAGAAATATAAAATTATGACAGTTAGCAAAAGAGTGCAGTGTAGTCACTAAGTAATAAAATGTGCAAGTAACAGTGTAAGAGTGTTTGCAAGTATTGCTTGATTACAAAAGTGTGTTGCAGTCTGTAATCCAAACAGAAAAATGAAAATGTCTGAAATAAAGTCTGAAATAAAGATGCCCTACCTGTAATATAATAGTACACAACCTGCAGCAGGCTGAAAAGTACAGCTGCAGAAGATGAGCAAATCACATGTGTGAAATATATCCCTGTTGAAATACTGAAACATGACAGAAGTGAGACTGCTGGAAAGGATTGTAATAACTACAGGTAAAACATGTCAATAAAGCCTAGAAGTAAGTACCATCCTGAATAGTAAAATGAAAACAAGTGAGAGAGTGTGAGAAAGAGTTATGAATCCACCAATAAAGTAGTAATAACCCCTGAATAAAGTATACTGCAGGCAGTACAGAATGAAATTAATGTGACAAGTAGAACCAAACTGCGAAATGTGTTCAAAGTGTTGCTGCAGCTGGAATGTGTATCCCAAAATCTGGATATGTTGCTCTCAGTCTGCAATATGCAGATAGTATGATTGTCTGAAATACCAAACATCCACAGTTGTCTATAGCTATATAAAGCAAATGTAGCAGGATGATGTAGCTGAACAAAGCCAGATATGAACGTGTATGAAGAACAATAAAATGTATATTGATGTAGCAGTAACAGTCCTATCACCAAATTGAAGTAGTTATCATATAGGAAACTGTAGTTAGAACAGTAGTGTGTATATATCTGCAGCTATTAGAAATGTACAGCATATGTATTGGTATTTAAAGGTGTTAATATTATTTTCTTCACCCCACCCTATAACCACATATAATCCATTCCACATGAAATTGGTATGTGCAATCACAATTAACACCCCTGGACATTTGTCCTGTTGGGTCATAAATATTTGCATGTACGTTGATGCATCTGCCCTGTTCATACATCCAAACCTGATGGCCTGTTGCCATCAATCAACCCTGCATGTTGTTGGACTGTGTATTGCTGTTCAAATTATGCATGTGTTATGCTCGCTGTTCAATGGTGTGAATATCTGGGTGTTTGGGTAATGGGAATACTAATGCATGCTGTTACAACTAATTGCGAATGGTATTGTATGTTACTAACCCAAACTGTCATGACATAATGCAAAACATAGGACGACAGGGAAGGCGGGTTCCAGTGGACCCACCTCTCCAACCTCAGCTGGTGAGTGCACCTGGCACTAGTGCCCAGTCTGGACCCTCCTCTGGTGGCCCTGTGCCACCTGCAGGTGGAAGCGATGCAGGGGATGGGGCCCATCCCCCCTCTGCAAGTGTGGCCGGAGGAGAACCACCACTCACCCTCCATAGCGTCCGGACTGTGGTGCGTAGAGAGATCCGGGACTCTGTTCTTGGGCCCCTACGCCAGCTTGAGGCACAGGTGGCACAACTTACGGGCATGCCTGTTGCCCGGCCTACACAGCCCCCAGCACAGCCCCATCCTGGGCAGTGAAGGAACAGTGGCAACTGCCCATGGGTGGGGATATCAGTTCCACTGTTGCCATCTGTGGGCTCATGGGCTCTGGATATCCAAACATCCGTCCCCGTCAATTGTGTAACACCCACACGTGTCATACACCGCCCTGTATGCATCTTGTTTGTCTTGTCTATTGACCTACCCAACCTACCTCCCCAGCTATACCGACTTCCTTCACCTGACATACCACTCTTACCTGAAAAAAAAAAAAAGGGCACTCTGTACCCACAAAAAAATTACGCCCCATACATAGCTGCCCATTCCGCACACATGTCTGCTGGACATGGAAACTATCAATTACAATTGGCTGTACAACAAGTATTATTGTTGTCCTGACACCTCTCTCAGGGGTGGAAGGTTTCAAATGTCACACCAAATTACATACATATGCACAGCTGTTGCTGATGAAGAAATGGGCAGCTATGGGCCTTACCTACATCCCTCCTGCAAAACCCAAGCTTGTTTCCTTACTGTCTTACCCTCTTTGTGACCCCTTTTTCACCACTTTCCTGTCTCCCCATTTTCATTTCTTTCAAAGAAAATAGCGAGGGTGTGCGCCAGAGTAAGCACTGTTAAGCGGTTGAAAGCGGGTGTCTTGTGAGCTGAACGCCAGTGCGCATGCGGAGCTCAGCAAACCAGCGCTAACCCGGTTACAACTGCTTAAAAGTGCCTTAGTCACTCTGATTGACAGGTCCTGTAGTCAGTTCAAAAGCAAAATAAAATCCCACTGTCAGTCCCGAACCCAGGACCTTGGAAA
The DNA here is from genome assembly GCF_019279795.1 of Protopterus annectens. Taxonomy (NCBI): domain Eukaryota; kingdom Metazoa; phylum Chordata; order Ceratodontiformes; family Protopteridae; genus Protopterus; species Protopterus annectens. The sequence goes on along the minus strand of NC_056731.1, from coordinate 1,896,339,711 downwards.
CAGTAGTCTAAATGACCTACCACTAAGCCATGACTCTTATACAAGAACATTGTGCTAAAATAAATATATCATGTAATAGTAGGAATGAATGTAAAGGGAATATAGGATGTGTAGTACACACAGCATGTCATTCATACTTACTGTCAAAACTAGTGGATTTCCATAATAGTAGTGTGTGAACAGAAACAGCCATGCTAGTTGGTAGCTAGTAGGTAATAATGTCAGTTAATGTACATATATAAATGTATGTATATTTACATATATATATATATATATATATATATATATATATATATATATATATATATATAGTTGTAGGTGTCAGTGTGCATACACACTTACTAAAGGAAACAGGAGAGAGGAATGGAGAAATGTGAATCTACAACACAGCCTGAATCATGATAGAGATACTAACCTTTACACTCACAGAACAGTGTCCACAGCATACCAGCATGGTCCCCACCCTTACAATCTGAAAGGGCAATGCCTATCTCACATACCCTTTTATAGCACTGTCCTGAAATCACAGTGAGAACTGCAATCAGTACACAACTGGCTGCATGCAATTAGCAAATGCTGGCTTACAATTGGTGCAGAGGCCATCACATGGACTTATGCAGATACCTACAAAAGCATCCTGTACTCACACTCCACACATGCAATACGTTCATTGCACTGTCTGGAGGCAGACAGAGAGAGAGAGAGACAGAGACAGAGACAGAGAGAGAGAGAGAGAGAGAGAGAGAGAGAAAGAAAAAAAAAATAACAACACAAACAACAACACACGGTACACAAACTGAGTTGAAGCTGTCAGCAGTGACAGTACCAAGCCATGCCAGCAGCAGCAGGAAGCTGTAGTAGCAGTAACGCAACCAGCTGCGACAAACACAGGTAATGTAAAGTAACAGGTTAATAGTCTGCATACTGTGAACCCTCCATATGTGTCATAGGTCTGTATCTATAGGTATGTCCATGTGATATGTTGTGTGTACGTAGTTCCACCCAAAGGGGATGACTATACATTACATGTCATTCAGTGTTAGGCCATGATCCTGGCAGCAGTTGTCCGTTGCAGTGAGGCCTGTCTGTAGGATGTGTGTGTCAGCTGGTGTAACGACTATGGCGCTTAGTTAGCAGTCATCTGGGAACTTTGTCATCCACAACTCGCACATGTTTGCTTTTACATCTGAGAAATAAATGCCAAACAAGAGGGGTCCTAGGACAGAGGCCTGTGGGATACCACATGTGACTGGCATTGAGTCTGACATGGCTCCTACAATATCGATATTATGGATTCTGTATGTCAACCAGTGTGCAACCCATCATGTGACATATGTATTAACATGTAAGCTAATGAGCTTGTCTATGATGCCTGAGTGGAGTACTGTGTTGAAGGCCTTAGGCAAGTCCAGGTAGGCTGTATGGATTGCGTTACCCCCATCAATGGCTGTAGTGACTGTTTTGAAAGGTCAACCAGGTTCAAAAGGCAGGATCAGCCCATCACAAAGGCAAACTGTCCGGGAACAAGTGTCTGCAGGTACCCAATATCGCTGTATATGCGTCCCATACTGAATCATTCCATAGCTTTGCAGACCAGGCTGGTTAAGCTTATGGTGCAGTAGTTCCCAGGGTCAGTAGACGTGCCTCCTTAGTGGAGTGGGACCACTGTTGCTGTATGCCAGTGTTCAGGTACATATCCCGTAGTACGGCCAAGGTTAAATATCAGTCTTATATGCGGTTGTATGTCCTCTTGGAGTTCACGTAGCACACATCCAGGGATACCATCAGGTCACATTGATGCTGTGTGTTCTGCTTTGCTGAGGCGGCCCTCACCTGGACATGTGAGATGATAGGGAGGTTACATTCAGCTGTGATAAGTATTTCTAAGTGTGGGGAGAAGGAGGGGGGATACGTGCACCGAACCTGTCTGCAAGAATGTTGCCAATATCTGTGTGTTCGGTGAATGTTAAGTAGGTGTGTAGTAACTCAGAGCATATCTGAGGCGTTTGGTCCATATGTGTAACATAACTGAAGAAGGCCTTGTGGTATCTATAGTGTTTGTGGCCATTTCCCTCCCAGAGTAGGCCGTGGATGTTGTTATGAGAGACTGTAGCTTATTACCAGTGCTGACCACAGATGCCTTCCCTTAATGTGAATCTGCTCTGTCCTGCAGTAGCCTCCTTCTATCGTTATACAATCTGCCTTTGGCTGGGGTCCACCAGACAGGATGCCTAACCTTTGTGCATAGGGTCTGTGTTAGAAATGTGTGTGCATGTTCCATGCAATCTTTGGGATGTCCGTGGGAAGCATTCGCAAAGGGGTCAGCAGTGTGGGTTGTGGCTTCCACTGGCCCAATGGGCTGCATGGATACCATCTCAGTCCTAACAAGTGAATAACTGTCTAATCACATACATATCAAAGTAGTCTACTGTGCTGGTGGTGGTGGTGGTGGGATATGTATATCCAAGCCGAGTAACTTGTGTCCAGATCACACTAGTGGATGGCGTTCCACATACAGTACCTTGGTATGAACCCCCAGAGTGAGGTTGTGCATTGGACCCATCGCAGTGTGCTGACCGATGGGGCATGCTACTATGTTGTATGGAATGTGGCAGGTATTGTTGCACAGGTGTTGGCTGAGCACTGATATCTGGCCATGTATTTGTGTATCCACCAAGAGACACACACATGCTACATATGGGAGTAGTAGTATATCACTACAGTTGAGTATCATGTATAGTATGTGTGCCATATATTGCTGACATAGTCTGCTGATATCCTGTTTGTGTTCTCTACCAGGGACATGGCGTTTCAGCATAATCCTGCCTACTCTGCAGCAGAAGATGAGGAGATACACTATAGCCTGGTGCGGGATTATGACATACTGTTTTCCCACACCAGCCAGAATCAGCAGGAGAGGGCTGCACTGTGGCAAGACCTTGTCCGTAGGGTAAATGACATTGGCACGCATAATAGGACATATGAGCAGGTACAACATCACTGCAGTGATTTAATCAGAAATGTCCGTCAGCATGCGTCGGATATCCACAGGCAACAGGTTGCCACAGGAGGTGGGGTGGCCACACATCCCCCCCTCACCAGACTGGAAGGGCTATTCCTAAGTGTTGTGGCTCCAGCCCCGGTACAGCAACAGCAATACACCTGCATCATGATGGAGGCTGGATCCACACAGCAGCACGACATGGAGCATGCAGGTAATATGCCATATGTACACTTCACTGTTCTGTACACTGTTAGTTTATGCATGTGTAAGGTGTGTCCGTGGTATGTAGCTGTCAACATAGTATGTAATTGTGCAGGTGTGATATTGCCAATATCAGCAGCTGACGTGTGAAAGGCAACTGGTGTACTACTGCACTGTATCATATGCAGTATCAATGGCACAGTTGTGCCCACTGACATTAATCTCCTCATTTCTGCAGGTCCCTCCGGTGTTACAGCAAGGCAGCCCATCTATGCTGGTGAGTGTGTTTTAACAATACCTATAATAGTCCTGATAGTGCTAGTAATACTAGTGTAACTCAGTAGTGCTCTGTGTTTATACTGCGGGGTGTGCATGTGTGCCTGTGTCCACGTGTGCATGTGTGCATGTGTGCCTGTGTCCACATGTGCATGTGTGCATGTGTGCCTGTGTCCACGTGTGCATCTGTGCATGTGTGCATGTGTCCACGTGTGCATGTGTGCATGTGTGCATGGGTACACGTGTCCACGTGTGAATGTGTGCACGTGTGCATGTGTCCATGTGTGCATGTGTCCACGTGTGCATGTGTGCATAAGTGCATCACTGGTAACATTGTGTAGACATTGTAAATTGTGTTTCCTGTCTTCCTCCCACAGGTTCTGGTGCTGCTCTGGTGTCCTGCAGCAGGGAACCTGAATCTGGTGCCACAGGTACTGATAATGATGATATCTGTGTAATGGCACAGGAAATTGTGTCAGGGTCCGTCATTGGTCAGCCAATTGACAGTACACAGCTGTCAACCCCATCATTGCGCACAGTCATCCTGCCAGTACATCCTATGTCACCATTGTCCCTAGGTGATGGACAGGAAACAGTGGGCATTGACCAGGGTAATGTGGTATCTGTGGCACATGCTTCCCCACACAGCAGCCATGGGCAGGGTCCTGCGATAGTACCACACAGACAGTTGCCCATGGGTTCTCGTGGGAGCATCCGTGGGCGTACTGCCTCTGGCAGACGTGCCCAAAGAGGTCTGTCAACCTCAGCTATGTTTCGGGCTGTCATGCAGGCACAGTCGCGTATGGAAAGGTACACCAGACAGGGTCTGAGGTAGCTGAGAGCATGTCGCACAGCCATGACTGACAGTTTGTGTGACATCGCGGATGCTATCCGTAATTTCACCGATGTCATAGACAGACATTGTGGGGACATATTACAGCAGTTCCACAACCACATATCCATGAGCCAGGGCAATGGTGGGCGGTTGTGGCATCGACGTGGCCATATGCCAGCAACAGCAGCAGCTGGCAGTCGGCGTGGACGACAACAGGCCTGCGGATGCCCCCATAGTGCCAGCAGCAGCCCCAGCAATGCTGGGTATGTGCTGTCATCGGAATGCCCCAGGAGACCACATGCACGTGGCTCTGGACAGTCCCAACAGGGACCTGTGTCCAGTCAACACACTCCCGCTTCTGATGACAGTACCCAGTCTGGCTTAGTACCGGATACAGTCCGTAGCACCCCTGCCAGGCACAGGTACCGTGTCCGTGTCCACAGACACTGATCTGTATGACCTGCCAGGTGCAGTCTGTGGCTGTCCACAAACTCCTGTATATGGCAGCCATTAGGTGGAACTGTGTGCGTGCATACACGCATGTGAAATGTTAACACCTAGGGCTACCACATACACGCACACACTGCACCAACAGTGCCCCACCCTGTACTGCTGTCCCTCACCAACACACATACACACACATGTCAATTGGTGGTATCAGTGGCAGACTCAGGCATACCTAATTCACACTCTGTGCATATGATGAAACTGTGCCACCTCCTGCAATCTCCAACATCAGTGCAGGAACAGGTAAACACGTTGCTGATGCACAGGGTAACTACATAGAAGTGTATTAGTAGTATCATGTTGGTAACAGTACAGTGTGCTGATATGACTGTGTGTATATCCCAGCATGCCTGATGCAGTAACTGTATGACTGTCCTGAATTGTTATCTACACCCATAGTACGTACCAAAGTGTAACAGCTGCACATTATTGCATACCGGTGGTAAGGATGTCAACAGATAGCCAAATACATGGGTAGCACAGGGGGGAAGCTAATGCAAGTAGTGATACGCAATGATGGACATGTACAGTAATGGTGGCAAGTTGCCCGCAATGACTATGCAATGTGGATGTTTGCGCATGTTGATATGTGTGCAGTACCACTGTAATCCAAATCACAATTAACTATGACATAATATCAGTTCTACCATGGACATCTGAGCTGTGCATTCCTGGGTACATGTTGATAGTGCCTACATATTTGCACTGTTACCTACTGTTAGTGTTAACCCTTCTTTGTTGTACAATGGACTACTTCCAGCCCTGTTTACTGTAGCTTTGTTTGCATGCATGTTCGCTTGGGGTACCCTGGAACACTGCTTCCACCTGCAATGCAGAGTTACAGTGCTTCTGTGGACTCCTAGTGACATCTGCATAGCGTACTATACGTATGTCAAGTTTACACATGACAGAACGTCACTGTCTGTCCTGTTCGCATGTACATTGCCTGTGACACATTGCACATGTCTTACCTGGCATTTACCCACGTGTGCAGTCATATATGCCAGTGCTATGAAATCAGTAGCAGTACACCTACACATACACACCTTCAGTATGTTGTTCCCCATTGGCCCTATGTGTTGATAATCACCATGGCAATCACACTACTATGGTAGCATGTGCAAAGGTAACCTGTGAATCACCTCTATGGTCCAGTTGTGGTTTATGTGAGTCATGTGGCAATGTCACAGCTGCCACATGTATGCAGTCAACCCTCACCCCTGGCCAGGAACGTACAACACATGTGTGGGATGCCACCACATAGCCAATCTGGGGACTGAGCACTCTGAACCCAGTAATGCCATACCCTGTCAGGTGGCATGACATACTACAGTGACTACAATACCAGTCTGACATAGACCCGCACTGACAGCAATCTGAACACACTGGGGCATACTTGGAGACTCAGAATAGCATCCTGCCTGAGTATCACACACCTCCGCAGCTGGCACACAGGCATACGTTATGTCGGAACAGAGCACATGCCACACATGGTACACACATCCTGTGTGCCACACACTTACAGCCTGTAGGGCTACACAACACACCTGCTACAGATGTGTCAGGTACCTCTCTTGGCTGCTGCAGTGGGGTCCCGCTCAACAGGCTGTACATGGTGAAGGTCACAGTGATATGCCTGTGGGGCACTATGGTCCACCACAAAACACATGCATACAGGTCAGTCAGAGGCATGGACACATATGACACAGTCATTGACCATGCCACTATGGATGACCTGAGACATACCTCCCTGGACTACATGATAGGGAACATAGAAGGGATCTCTCAGCATGTGGCACGGGCCAGTATGAGTCTGGTCTTGGTTGTCATCATACCCTCACCAGGTATGCTACCACTATATGTAGGAAGGGTGTTCTATGTCTACATTCTGCTCAATCTCCAATGTCATTCATAGGGTATCCACTGGCTGTCAACGTGTGCTTACATGCTAGGGAAGCCACAATGATTTGCGAGGGGCAGCTTGCACGTGACACCCATGGGCCATTGTATATTGACAAAGCCCCTTGATACACACACAGTGCCTTTTGCTGCAGGACACGGATTACATAGCCACCTCCGCGGGTATCACACAGGATAGGACACTAACAGTGATGCTACACAACACCAGCAGTGTACACCGCAAGATGCATGCACTGGACACTGTCCTCAGCACGGTGAACTGCAATGACTGTGCAGTACCAGAGTCCTGATTCACGGCTCACAGGTGCAACCCATCACTGCCAGGTTATACCTCATACCATGCCTGCCGTCCCCTACACATGTAACACACATGGACAGGGGGGTGGTATCCCAGGGCACCACAGATACACACACCTCCAGGTTGTTGGCACAGCACAAAGCATCAGGGCTATTCATGTGCAGCTTACAGTGTGTTGGACTGCCTTCTGGTTCATAGCCTGGCACACACAACCCTCCCATACACAGGAAACCCACCTATCCTCCATAACAACACTGGCAATATGACAGTCTCAAGAAATGTCTTTATATGGCTGGACTGCATCCAGCCAAACATTGTGCGTGAGCATTACTGTAGCTACAACACACTAGCTGAAAGGTTCCCAGCATGTGGTCACTGAATTGCAGTGGAATAACATGTTACCACTCCCACAACAGGTGGGAACATGCAGCACCTGTTCATCGACTACATGTAGACTATATGGCCCAGACCAGATGTGTATCCCCTGCTGTAGGGATTTTACCATATACAACCCACACTGTATAGGCACATACCGCGTGCAGACCCTGCACAGTAAGACACAGTCATATTGTTATGCATTGCGAATACCATTTATCCACTCGAGGCACGTATCAGACATGGTAACTACTGCAGGTCACAGGTATTTATGTGTATGTGTCACACACATACATCATGTGTGCATTGCCATTGCTGGTTTAGGCAATGGCATGCATTGTTATGCACAAAGACCCACACAAGGTCATATTGTGTGACATAACCACACGTGGCAGTTGTGGGTTTCCAAAACATACCTATCTGTGCTCTGACAATGGTAATAGACCCAGTAGCGGAGCGCACTATTGGCATTACTGGCCAAGTAGCCCTGTTTGGCTGTGCTGATAGTGTGGTGACATCCCCTGTGTTTACTGGGGGAATATGCAGCATCTGGTGTATTGTAGTATTTGCCAAAAGGATCTGTTCTCTCACATTTGCAATTACCCCCCCCCACACACACACACACACACACACACACACACACACCTGCCATTTGCAGGATTCATACTCCTACCTAACTATGTCACGACACGTGAGAGAGACACATTAGCGAAGCTCACTATTCAAATTACTAGGAGGTTCCTCTTCTCCGGCTATACTTATAGGGTGCTGACATCATCAGTGTTTGGAAAGGGTAATGTGCATCATGTAGTGTGATCTCCTGATTGCCAAAAAGCACATGTCTTTCATACAGAATTGCACACACACAAACTCCCCACATCCAAACACACAGACACTTGCCATTTGCAGGTTTCAAACTCCTACCTAACTATGTTATGACACTTGAGAGCGATGCATTAGCAGAGTGCGCTATTCGGATTACTGGGAGGTGTCCCTTCTCCAGCTGTATGTATAGGGTGCTGACATCATCAGTGTTTGGAAAGGGTAATGTGCATCATGTAGTGTGATCTCCTGATTGCAAAAAAGCACATGTCTTTCATACAGAATTGCACACACACAAACTCCCCACATCCAAACACACACACTTGCAGGTTTCAAACTCCTACCTAACTATGTTATGACACTTGACAGAGACGCATTAGCAGAGTGCGCTATTTGAATTTCTGGGAGGATTTCCTTCTCCTGCTGTACTTATAGGGTGCTGACATCATCCGTGCTTAGATAGGGGAATGTGCATCCTGTAGAGTGCTTTCACAGTTGCCAAAAGGGACATCTCCCTCACACAGACTTGCACACACACTAACCCCCCTCCACACACACTGGGCAGTTGCAGGATTCAAACCTCTACCTAACTATGTTATGACATTCGTGACAGACGCATTAGCAGAGTGCGCTATTCGCATTACTGGGAGGGTTCCCTTCTCCTGCTGTACTTATAGGGTGCTGACATCATCAGTGCCTAGGTAGGGGAATGTGCATCCTGTAGAGTGTTTCCACAGTTGCCAAAAGGAACATCTCCCTCACACAGACTTGCACACACACTAATGCCCCTCCACACACACTGGGCAGTTGCAGGATTCAACCCCCTACCTAACTATGTTATGACACTCGTGACAGATGCATTAGCAGAGCGCGCTATTCGCATTACTGGGAGGGTTCCCTTCTCCTGCTGTACTTATAGGGTGCTGACATCATCAGTGCCTAGACAGGGGAATGTGCATCCTGTAGAGTGTTTTCACAGTTGCCAAAAGGGACATCTCCCTCACACAGACTTGCACACACACTAACCCCCCCTCCACACACACTGGGCAGTTGCAGGATTCAAACCCCTACCTAACTATGTTATGACACTCGTGACAGATGCATTAGCAGAGCGCGCTATTCGCATTACTGGGAGGGTTCCCTTCTCCTGCTGTACTTATAGGGTGCTGATATCATCAGTGCTTAGATAGGGGAATGTGCATCCTGTAGAGTGTTTTCACAGTTGCCAAAAGGGACATCTCCCTCACACAGACTTGCACACACACTAACCTCCCTCCACACACTGGGCAGTTGCAGGATTCAAACCCCTACCTAACGATGTTATGACACTTGTGACAGACGCATTAGCAGAGCGCGCTATTCGTATTACTGGGAGGGTTCCCTTCTCCTGCTGTACTTATAGGGTGCTGACATCATCAGTGCTTAGATAGGGGAATGTGCATCCTGTAGAGTGTTTTCACAGTTGCCAAAAGGGACATCTCTCTCACACAGACATGCACACACACTAACCCCCCTCCACACACACTGGGCAGTTGCAGGATTCAAACCCCTACCTAACTATGTTATGACACTCGTGACAGACGCATTAGCAGAGCGCGCTATTCGCATTACTGGGAGGGTTCCCTTCTCCTGCTGTACTTATAGGGTGCTGACATCATCCGTGCTTAGATAGGGGAATGTGCATCCTGTAGAGTGCTTTCACAGTTGCCAAAAGGACATCTCCCTCACACAGACTTGCACACATCAACCCCGCTCACCCACACACACACACACACACACACTGAGCATTTGCATGGTTCGAACTCCTACCTACCTATATTATGACACTTGAGGGAGACGCATTAGCAGAGCTCGCTAACCGAATTACTGGGCATCTGGTCTGCACCTGCAGTATTTATAGGGTGCTGACATCTTTATTTCTACAGTGGTATGTACATCTAGTACTACCTGTCAGGTGGGGATAGCATATATATGCATTTGCAGCCACCTACGTCAGGGTCAGATATGCACATCGCACTGGCAGGTTATGTTCTATACCATGCTTCGTGACCACAGGACCTGTAACACACAACACAACCAGTCCAGAACACCACTCCCACATCCAGGACACACACTTTGCTTCCCTGGGAACAGTGCCGGGATATGCAGGTGTTCACATACACCATTCTAGTTGTTAACATCAGGTACAGGCATATTGTGTGTGGGAACTACTCAGGCCTACCACTTTACCCTACAGCCACTACAATTTGTGGGTCCATGTGCTATGGCAGAACCACTCACCACAGCCACATGGGGGAATACATATTGCACCTGTCCATCTGCAACATGGGTACTCACTGTTCCACACCAGAGGTAGACCACCATTGTTGATATCTGACCATACCCACCTTTCCCTGGACATCCATATCCCATCCCCACCCCCAGGCAAGGTTGTCACTGCAAACAAACTGTATTTAGCACAAGCAGACTCTACACTTGTGAAGACTGGGGTGGACGACTTCAAAGGACCCATGCTGGGGGACTATACTGGCCACTCGGCATAATCCTTTACAATTGCATTCTATGAGCATGTGTAAGGTTTGCATTGATCATGCTATCCCACATATACCCATGACTGCTCCACAACAAGACACCTGTCAGGTGTACACCAGTCATATATGAGCCGTCCAACAGACAGAGTGAGCTAATACATTGCAGAGCTGTAACCCACAGAGGGAGGACATCTGTGAACAGTACCGGCACGACACTTCATTCCCACATAATCATCACAACACAGTGTTGACAGTGGAATTGTCCAGACAATGCAGATAGGGCTCCCCTCAGTCTGTTATTGACGCCCACTTACTGTTAGAGGTCCTCAGCAACCCTCTTCCAGCACACACCAACAACATGGCTGTGGCTTAGCACATTCAAACCCTGGGATCTCCACTGTGCCCCTGCTTGACAGAGGCACAGCTCACTAGCCTTACACGTTGCCTTATGTGACCTACTTTACAGTGGAACAGTAGCCTACTGTACTGGGGATGCAGATGCCAAGCACACTCTGGCTAAGCTGTCATTCCCTAGGGCAACAAGCCTAGTATTGACCTCTACACCCATATGTTCAATTGTCAGATGCACAATATTTGTTGTGTTGTTAGACTGTTTGCAGGTCTTTATTGCCATAGCATTCCCTGTTCCTATGAACAACTTGTGTATCTGTGGAAGATGTTTGAATATGAGGGCGATCCACTATATCACTTATGTCTCTGTAGTCATTTACTGTGTGCACTGGGCAGATTGCTGTGTTGTAGTTGGTTCCTGGAATGACACGTACAAATACCAGATATGTGTGGCCAACTGCTAAACGGAGATATGGCCTAAGTGTGTGAGCATGCCCAGTTCAGCCTTTCCATGGCATGTTGTCTGACATATGCCTCATTTATCAAAGTGTGCGAGCATGCCCAGTGTGAGCTTTCCATATGTTGAACTCTGAAGTCCACCACATATTTGGGTGTGTGTGAACTTCAACAATATCTCACGTTTATGGTTGTGTGTTGGGTGTCATGTTGTGTACTAACTGGCCAACTGCTTCGTGTCTGCCACAACAGGGATTATACTGTGCCTGCAGGGATTGCATGGGATACTTTGCATACAGTTGTCAACATCCTTTCATAATGACCTAACACTGTAGTACCGTATAGTGTACTGGTTCAGTACTTTCACTGTGGTGGACAGTATCCTGGGCTTTAGTCCTATCACTGCTTGACATCTTCATAGTGAGCACAACAGACTGTGTAGGGGCCAGTTGTGCACATATGACCATGTTGCATTATGTTCAGATATGGACTACCTACACCAGGCTTGTCCAACAGTGGTAGTGTATTCCACAACATAGGTGGACATTGGCAAACACTAGCGATGTTCCCTAGGCCATTTCTGATGCTAGTCACAGAGTGTGTTTGTCCTTCGACACACATTGTAACTGGAGTTTGCCATGACATATGTCATGGTTAGTATACTGTGCCTCCGTCTACCTCTGACATAACAGTGATACCCAGGGTTAACCTACCATCTCCCATCCACTCATCAGGATTCCTCTTGAGGGGTGTCGATAGGTGACTCTCTGGCTAACCTGTACTGGGAGTTTACTCAAGAGTGGGGGTGCCTTCTGTGTTATGGATCATTCTGTACAGATTGTCCTATGTATGTCAGTGCTGGGGTTCAGGTCTCTCATGTGTATAGCTCACTGCCATTCAGATTGTACAAGGTGCAACATGTTCATTGATTCCAGCTTGGACATGGCTTCATACATCAGGCACAGCTTGCCTCTGGGTGGGCAGTATGGCATTGTGTGGAGCTGCAGTTTGTTTACTCAGGGAACACATGGCATCTGTTCATGCTCCTTGCTACTCCTGGTGGGGTACTGTTGTGGACTTTACAGTTGATGGAGGTGTTTGCTGAGGTATATCCCACAGGGGGCTATTGTAGTCAATTGTGACGCTGATGAAGGATGACTGCAGAGCCACAGTGACCTCCCCTTATCTACATCTGACAACCTTCATGATTGGGTGGGTATATGGTATGTTTCTGCGAACACTACAGCCACATGTTTGTCCAATGCAGGATATCTATCACCTTGTGTCCCCAGGTCTCTCATTACATGTTAGGTACGTAATGGGTTAACACCTGTGTGGTAATTTGTGGGCACTTACTGTATATCCACGGTGGTTGTCTATACACAGTTCTGCAATTAGCTTGCTGACATGGCTATGGCTCCAGTTGTCTGTTTTTATGTGGCCCTTTTGTGGGTTGCTTGTGTCAGCTGGGGGTCGGATATGGTGGGCAGTTTGTACTCCTCTGCATACATGTTCAGTCACAGTCCTTCCATGTTGGCCTGTACCTATGGGACATATATACGGAACGGGGAGGTCCCAGGACCAAGCCTTGTGGGATGCCACTCATATCTGCTTTGTAGTCTGACATGGATGCAGCATGTCTGACCATGTCATTTCTGTCCTTGGTCTGGTTTGCAACCCCTCTACTGACATAGGGGTTTATATTTAAGCTGGTGAACATATCCATACTGAACTCGTAGGGTATTGTCTGGAAGCATATGCACGGTCCAGCTACGCTGTGTGGACCACATTGCCCTCATCAATGACCTTAATGACTGTTTCAAATGGGTCAAACATGTTTAGGGGCAGGATCTGCAGTTACGACAGCCACACTGGGTGGGGTCCGGTGTCAGTAGGTCCACGATAGCTTTATGTCTGCGGTACATACTGATCCTTTCCATAGCTGTGCAGACCAAGCTTGTCAGGATCCTGGGGTGGTAGTTTGCAGTATCCATTCAGGCAACACCTTTGTTGTGAAGGACCACTGTTGTTGTACACTGCTCTTTGGGTACATATCCTGTGGTAAGGCTGACATTGGGCAGTAGTGTGATTTGGCATTCCATTATTCTTGGAGTCCATGTTGGCCTCAGCCCAGGACACCATCACATACCTTTGCTGCTGTGTGTTTTGCTTTGCAGATGATGGCTGTTACCTCAGCATCAGCAATGTCAGGGGACCAGCAGTCTGCTGGGATAGATATTTTGCATTCTGGGGGGGGGGGGTTTGCACTGAACCTGTCTTGTTGTATGTTGGCAATATGTGTGTGTGTTTGATATGTTGTTTGTAATATCTGTGTGATTCAGAGCATATCTGTGAATTCCCAACATGGTTCCTACCATCAGTTAAGTAAGCCTTGTGATTATCCTTAGTGTCCTGTACAATTTGTATCTTCATAGGTTCATAGGTTCATACTAGGCTATCCACCCTAGAGCATTAGTAAGCCTAGCCAGAGTGTGTGTGTCTTTCGCCGCCCCTTGCTATGTGACTATTATGGCCATTTATGATTTTCTTTACTGTGCCTCTATCTGGACGTGACACAGTGAAGACCCCCAGTGTACATGTACGATCATCCATCCACTTGGCAATATTCCTGTTGAGGGGTGTCAGTGAGGGGCTCTGCCTAACATGGATTGGGATCCTGTTTCTGGGTGTGGGGAGCCTCTGGGTTATGTATCTGTCCCTCCAGCACATCCTATTTCATTATGTGTTGAGGCTGACATCTGTCACTCTCACAGCTCCAATGGCTTTGATTTCCTGTGGTGGAGCATGTCCATTACTCCTGTGTTGGACATGGCCTTGTACAACAGACATACAATGCCTCTGTCTAGGCAGTCTGTGACTGCATTCAGCTGGGGTGTCTACAGCCAGGCAGCATATGACATATATTTGACACCCTTTATCCTCTTGGTGGGGTACCTTTGAGGTCTTCCTAACCGCTGCAGGTGTCAGGTACGGTACATCCCATATGAGTCATTGTACTAGATTATGGGTCTGGTAAGGGAACAGTACAGGGGCACAGTGACCTCTGTTGATGTAGATGTGAATCCTTTCATGATACTGTGTCCATTATAGACAGTCTTCCTAGCCACATTGGCATTGTGAGTGTCACATGACAGGTTACTGTCGACTTGTGTCCCTAGGTCCCTGATTACTCCTTGCATACATAATGGTTTACCACCTATGTGGTAATTTGTGAGTACCTTGTCTGGTATTTGGTGGGACATTCATACTGTCCAGTGTCTTCAGGATGTCTGGGTGGGGTTCCTGTGTGTGAGAGTGTGGTCTGTCGCATGCTACAGACTGTACAGCAGTTTTGACTACACTTAGGTGCACATGGGTGGTCTCCGCTGCTTCGTGCATTGTCAGTTACCTGGCTGTATGGGTGTCTGTGCTGCATATGGATACTCCCCCTCCTTTGATGTTTTTGTCCAGGTGTTGGGGCCATAACGCATGATATGTAGTATAACCTGGTAGTGCTGGTGTGCTATCAGTAGGCTTGCAGGCTTCTGTCACTGCACAGACATCGATGTTCTCCATACTGGGAAGTGCCTCAGGTGCATGCATATTGCAGTTTACACATCTGGCATTGGTCAGCATTACCCTTATGTTTCTTACCACTTATGTTTTCTAGGGTGGTGGGTTAGT
Organism: Protopterus annectens; assembly: GCF_019279795.1. Taxonomy (NCBI): domain Eukaryota; kingdom Metazoa; phylum Chordata; order Ceratodontiformes; family Protopteridae; genus Protopterus; species Protopterus annectens. The sequence continues at coordinate 1,896,324,451 of NC_056731.1, read as the reverse complement.
CTTTTTGGCCTTGCCTACGTACGCCTCTATGGAGGTGGCAAAGGCCTTATCCAGTATCCAGACGCCCAGGGGTAACAGGTGCAAGCCATCCCTGGAACAGCAGCATGGCTTGTCATGCATGACATCTCAAGCAGACAGACATTAGACCCTCTTGGACTGACAGCTGTAACTGTGCCACCTGTTAAAGCTGATCATTCTGTGTTTGTACTGTGGCATCATTCTTGGTGAGGGTTGGATGCTTAAAACGGCCAGTGTCATACCGGCCTGGAGTACATACTCAGAGAGCTCATCCATGTCTCTTTTCATGTAGTCCAGGGAGGTACATCTCAGGTTATTCACACCAGCATGGATAATGAGTGCATCATATTTCTGCTTGCTTTGGGGTGACCTGCGTACTTGTGTTATGTGGCATATTGTGGCAGCCTACAGGCAGCGTACTGTACCCTTTCCCTTGTTCAGTCTGGTGAGTAGAACAGCAGTGTGCCTGCCTATACAGACACCTATTACAACTGTATCAGGCATGTTGTTTCTCCTTCTGGCCTGTAACTGTTTGGCACACCAGCTTTGTGTACTATGTGTTGCATGTGCTATGTTTGGAGGTTGTGGTTGCTTGGGATCTGCTTTGGAGGCCTCTGTTGGTGTGGTGTGTTTGTAATTAGGGCCTCTGGAAATGTTTTTCTGTGTTTATGTGTTTGGTTTACAGTTGTGATAGGTCTATGTGGGACTGGGTTTGTGGTGTATGTGGTTACCTTCTCCTCCTGACTAGTTTTGACAGTACTGAGTTGGGGGAGCTCAGCCTCCGGTTTGGATACATGGTTGCATCTCTCACATATATTTGTATTTATTGGGGGGAGTTGTGGGTTGTCTGTGTACTTGGGGCAGGCGTCACATTGCCTCTGGATTCACAGATTCTACTTGTTGTGGCTGGCCTTAGTGGATTGTATGTGTGGACATATTTTATTGCCATACTACTGATCAGTGATTACTTCCCTTTTTATGTTTGCTCTATCATGTAGTAGCTTCCTCATTCTCTTGCATGGTTTGGTAATGGCTGGAGTCCAGCATGCCAGAAGCCTGCGTGTATGGCATTGTGTGTTGTTGTTATTTGTGATTGCATACTCCAAGCATTCCTGGCTGTGTTCATGGAATGCCTGTATAACATGTTCTGTGGTGTGTCCCATATTCTGCACTTGCACAGGGCCTTTCGTGGATTCTACATCGGTTTGGAGGGGTGCAACCTATGCTTTACACATGTTTTTCACTGTGGTTTTCTGGCCAGGGACTGTGGTCAGGATGTGTATATCCAGTGTGATTACTCTATGGTCTAGTCTTACCAGTGAGGGATACACTTCTCATCTTGCCATCCATTACACATGTTGCTGATTATCACATCCAGTATGCTTACCCCTCTTGTGGGAGTGGTACGTTGTTCCTGGGCATTTTGGTTTATGGATTCTGGGAACTTTTCTCCTACTATGTTGGTGCTAGTATAATGCTCCCAGTGTATGTCTGGGTATTTTCAGTCAAGCAATATAATGTGGTTTGGGGGGCTTGATATATTCATGTATTCCAACATAGGCCAGGTGCAGTTCCTGGTATTAGTACAGTAGTCTGCAGCAGGCTATATACTGGGAGGCGGTTTTAGCCATTGGTATTTGACCATGGCTAATCCATGCTGCTTCTTGTTGTGGTACCAACATGGGGGTGTGGTTATCCTTGACATTTATTGCTAGGCACCCTCCTTTTGTAGCTTGTTCCATGTTTTGCGGCTGTACAGCACAGTATGAGGTGTAACCTGGTAGTGTTAGGGTGCTGATGTGAGCCTTGACCCAGTTTTCTATTACAGGACTGATATCAACATTCTCCATACTGTGTGCGTTTACACTGCACGCATCTTGCTGTTTAGACTTCTGGCATTGGGCAGCATTACATCTAGGTTCCTATCCCTTGTGGTACCTATGAAGGTGGGTTTGTGTTTTGAGACTTACCTATTCAGGGCATGCTGTGGGTACTGACAGCCTTTGCCAGTATCCATGGGGCCTGGACTGATAGGTGCACGCCACCCCTAGCAGGTGGTGCAGCATGTCTTCCCAGGCTGAAACACATTGGCTCCCCTTTGACAAACTGCATTACTTCAGCCAGTTATTGCAATTGATCATCCCATCGTCATTTTGTGGCTTCATGCTTGGTGAGGGTGGATGTTAGTCAGGGTCCTCAGGTGTGCATATAGTACATGGTGTTACATTACTTAACACATGGCATTCATGCCTCAGGTGGTGCTGCAGGGCTGCCTCTGTCGGATGCACATATTACACTCCCTGTACATGTTTGTGAGCAGGTCATGTCATTTTAGGCATCCCTGTTATTATTTGAGTGAGTCAGAGGGGGTATCATTCCCAGGGTTCCTACTGAGCCAGTGTATGTGCTATGCATTGCCTCTTTGCCAAGGCCAGGGCATACTGGGCACGCCTCCTTCTGCCTACTGGGGCAGGCTCAGGTTGTTTCTCCTCCGAGTCACGCTCTGCCTGTGATGGCCTTGGCAATGGTGGGGGGCTGTTTGGCCCAGCCCTATGCTGGTCCTGCTGCAGCTGTTTTCGCAAGATCATATTATGTAGCATAGCACATACCATGACAATTTGGGTACATGTAGTTGGTGAGTACTGCAAGGCTCCACCAGATGTATCCAGACACCGGAACCGTGACTTGAGCAGCCCAAACACACGCTCTATTACATTACGTGTTTGTGCATGTGCCTCATTATGGTGTTCCTGTTCAGGTGTGTGTGCGTTTCTGATGGGTGTCATCAGCCACGGCTCCAGTGCATAACCTGCATCCCCCACTAGGTGTCCGTGTGGGATGTCCCCATTGGCAAATGTCTGGTACAGCTGCGTCAAATGCCAGATGTGGGAATCATGGTAGCTCCCAGGGCAGTCAGCACACACATTCATTATTATGCCCTGGCATCACACATGACCTGGCAGTTGATGGAGGGAAAGCCCTTGCGGTTAATGTAGGCCCTACCCCGCTCACCGGCTGGTGCTTTGATGCATATGTGCTTGCAGTCTATTGCACCCACTACCTCAGGGTATTCCGCTATTTGCTGGAAGAGACGCATATTGCTGGCCAATACCTCACAGGCATTGGGGAAATATACATGATCACCGACATGTGCTGACATGGCATCCAGGAACTGGTGCAGTACCCTGGAGGCTGATGCCTGTGATATCCCCATCATATCACCAGTTGGTCTTTGGAAGGTACCTGTTGCTAGTATTCTTAGGCCAACACATACCTTGGTTTCCACTGGGATGGGTTCCCCTCTGTTGGTTCTGTGTGTGAGGCGTGGCCTGCACAGCTCGACTATTTGCTGCAGGAGCTCTCTGTCCACTCTATAGCATTCTACTATCTCCAGCTCATGTAACCCGTGGTAGGTGACCCTGGGCCTGTACACTCTTCTCCGTCTCCTCACTGTGGGTTGTCTGGCACCATCTGCATTGTCACCACCCTCAGCAAGTCACCTATGTCTCATTATGACAGCTATGGCAGCCCCTAACATTTCTGCTCTGAGTTCAGTTTTTTTCAGTTTTCACTTCTAATAGCTTACTCCTGTCTTGCAGTGTCTCTTGAGAGAAACATCCTGCACTGCTGTTTGCAGAGTTTTAAGTGCTGGGCTGGGCTACTATTCTGCCTGTGTAATTGCCTGCTTCTAATTGTTTTCACCTGCTAGCTCCAGCAGTATTCCCTGCTAGCTTCCTACTAATTCTGTTGCTTCCTTTTTCCTTTCTGTTTCCTCAGGGGGGAGCAGCGTGCATACCAGCAGAAACGCGCTCACAGTGGCTTACACGCGCGCACACATGCTTACACGGTTCAGGATCTGCCTATTCGAGTTAAAACGCACGCACACCAGCGCAAACAGTCTTACAAGTCTGCCAACAGTCTCCCACATGCTCAGTCTGCCCTACACGCGCGCACACTAGCGTAAACAGTCTTCAAAGTCTACCAACATGCTCCCACATGCTCAATCTGCCTTACACACGCGCACACTGCCCTACTCACACTTCATGGCGTGCACACGTGCGCATGCACGACCAGCAAGAAACTTTGGTGTAAGTAACAGTGTACACCTTCCATTTCTTGATTTTCCCATGCTTATCTTGTGGCACTCCTCTTTCCCTGATCTGTGTCTGTCATCTGTCATGTTAAATTGACCTCCAATGAACTGCATTTCTTTCTACCATTCCCCCCTGTGATGTCACCTATCTCCTACTCTATTCCTCCCCCTTATGTATCTCTTACACTACTCAGACTGTGCTCATTTGCTATGTGACTGTGGGATTCAGTATCCTAACCCCCATTTACATGAGATTGCCTACTAATGCTTAGTTACATGTCTTAGACTCAGCTTCCCCCCTTAGCAACCACTACACGGTGGCCATGTTGTTTTTGGTCTGCTGGTCCCTGCATTGTCATTCCATGTATTGCATAAAACCCACATTTGTGGGTTTATAACCTTCATTTTTATGTTTTATACAGCGCAGCCCGTTTGTGCAGGGCTGCGCTGCATTTAAACATCGGCGATCGCCAAAAAAAAAAATATATATTTTTTTAATATTTGCACCGGGTTACCTTGCCAATGGCCACTGGCATGCTGCCTGACACATATGCACCCTTTATTTGGAGCTGACATGGCTCCGTTTTGATTTTTGCAGAAACGTACTCAGTTGTCAACTGAGTACATTTCTGCAGCTAAAACGTCTCTTACACGGGCTGGTTTCTGCTTCGTGAATCGCTAATATACCTAATTTGCATACCTTTCGGCTGCAAGTGAGGTATTTAGCATATCCACGCCCAGTCCGTGTAAGAGACGTTTTAGCTGGTCTCTTACACGGAGTTTCGGGCTGTTCCTGGATCGCGAGGCTTGCATGGAGTGTTACACGTCTCTTACACTCCGTGCAAGCCTTCGTGAATCCTGCCCCATATTTTAACATAAGGGCAAGACTTATTGTATAACTTAGAAATTAATGAAATTAGCTCAGGTGAGAAATTATATACTTTAAGTGTTTTAAACAGGTACAAACAATTAACTACGTCAAAATCCTTATCTAAATTGAGACTAATAATAAAACGCTTTTTTTTTTTTTTTTTTTTTGCATAGTGTATTAATATATATATTCTTATCCTGTAGTAGGCTGCAGTGGTGCAGCGGTTAGCATTGTTGCCTCACAGCAAGAGGTTCTCCCATTCGATTCTCAGCTGGAGCACCTTCTGTGTGGAGTCTGCATGTCCTCCCCGTGGTTGAGTGATGCTAATGACATGCCGGTAGGTGCAAGCGTGAATGGGCGTGCCTTCTTTGAAGGTTGGGCTGCCAACTTGGCACCGTAAAAATCCACTGCCAATCATTAGTGGACCAGAGTTCTGCTGTGGCGACCCCTAACCGGGAAAAGCCGAAAGACTTTTTTTTATTATGTTATCCTGCACTTGTCTATTTAAAATTAACCCAGTTTGATCATTTTTAATTAGTTTAGGTATAAGTAGATTAATTTTGTTAGCTAAAATGGACATGAATATCTTATAGTTCACATTTAAACGTGAAATTGGTCTGTATGATGAACTCTTTGTAGGATCCTTATCTTGTTTTAAAATAGGTGATGTAAGAGAATATTTCCAAGATGGGGGACTTCAGCAGTTGTTTTTATTTCTGTATAGACCTTATCTAATATTTAACTGCATCTAGTAGTATTTTATGTAGTTCTGGCATAAGACCATCTTGGCCCGGCACCTTATTATTTTTTTAACTTTTGTATTTGATCTTTTTTTTCTATTAAGGTGACTGGTCTTATCAGTTTTTTTACTTGTTCACTTGTTATTTTATTATTAATATTTTCCCTTAGAAAAGTTTCAACTATATCATCTGTCTCCAATATTTAATATTTTGCTTTTCTGCCACAGTTTTACCAGAGTCAGCTCTTTCTGCTGGTATGATTCCATCTTTACTAATACAGGTCTTGGCTGCTTTCTCATGGCCAGGATTAGAACATACACACAATGTTCATAGGTATTTTCCTGTGCCCCTGTCAAGCAGTTCCACAGAAGTGATCCCTGGGGTGAATTTTTTATTTCCCATCCAGTCGTCAAGATTTTTCTTAAAGAGGGCCAATGAGGAGCTTTGCTTGACATGAATGGGTAGTTTGTTCCAGAGTATGGGAAGTCTCTGGGACAGGAATCTATCCCTCTAGCATGTTCTGTTTATTATGGTGACAAGGTCTGGAGTGTGTGGTTCAGAGAGATTGGGATTTATTTAAGTGTAGCAAGTCCAACAGCTCTGGGTTTGACATAGCTTTGTATGTTAGGCAGAGATCACCTCTGAGTAGGTGATGTGCGACAGAGCAGAGCTGGAGTTTTTTGAGACGGTCTGCATATGACATCTATTTGAGGCAGGTAATCCTCTTAGTGAGGTATTTCTGTGGCCTTTCCAATTGTTGTAGGTGTCTTGTGAGATACATACCCAATGAGGTATTGTACTTTATAATGGGTCTGATGAGGGATGAGTAGAAAGGAACAATGACCTCCATTTATCTAGAGGAGAGCCCTTTTGTGATGAGGTGTACCATGTAGAAAGATTTCCTAACTACGGTGGTGATGTGGTTTTCAAAGTAGAGACTACTCTCCACCTGTGTCCCGAAGTCTCTTATCACACTTTCAGTGTTTAGTGAGCTACCGCCTATGTGGTAGTTCATGGGTACCGAGTTTTTCCCAAAGGGGATGACAATGCACTTATTGGCATTGAGCTTGAAGCAATGACTTTGACACCAAACATCTGTCTCTTTGAGGCCCTTTTGTAGAATGTCTACATCATTAGGTGATTCTATTATGGCTCCCAGTTTGCTGTCATCTGCGAACTTTGTTAGCCAAAGACCTTCTGTGTTGGCCTGCACTTCAGAGAAGTAGATGCCCTTTCAACTAACAGATTCTACTGCTGAATAAAAACCCACTTAATTATTTGCACTTTCATAAAATGAATACAGTCTGTTCCTTCCAGTTTCTCTGGTACAGCAGAAAATCTCAGGCTTTCTGTGCATGCTCTGTCCTCTAACTTTACCATTTTTTTTAAACAGCTCTTCTTAAGCAGTCTCATATTCAAACATCCTTTTCTACATTTTGACCTGTGATTTTTGCAGTTTTATCAGTTCATCAGAATAGCTGTTTAAAGCTTCTTCTATTTTTCACTCCTTTTGTTATTTGAGTTGATATACTTAGTGTTTCATCTGTTTTAATCACCTCTGAGCACATTTGATTTATTTTCCCTCTAAATTACTGGAAGCCGTCTCTTGTATCAAGTCTGGAGCTTGAACTGCTTTTTTTCTGAACAGCTACAAAATTCTTCCCAGTCAGTGTTTTCTGTTTACCTTTTCTAGTTGATTTTCTTTCATACTGCTGGTGCAGCTGTAGCTTTGTTGCCTCACAGCAAGAGGTTCTCCTGTTCGATTCTTGGCTGGAGTGCAGGGAGTGCCTTCTGTGTGGAGTCTGCATGTCCTCCCCACGGTTGGGTGGGCGTTCGAAAGACATGCGTAAATGGGCATGCCTTCTTTGAAGGTTGGACATAAACTTGGCACCTCGGCGTTCGTGAAAATCTACTGCCAATCATTAGCGGACCAGGTTCCTCTGTGGCGACCCCTAACCGGGAAAAGCCGAAAGACAACAACAACAACAACAACAACAACTGTCTAAGTTTATTCTTTGCTGACCATCTAGCCAGTAACTGAATTTTGCTAAAACAGGCAGAATTACTGGCCCTTATCTACCAGTTTCTTTTTTCACACTGGGAGAGCTGAAATTAAGCTGTTGATCAGTGTGCAGCTGTCTTGGAAAGCCTGGATTCTATTGAATTTTATTAACTTTAGGTAATTGTTCCATGAGGATGTGCAGCAGGTATCTAAGGAAGCAAAAAATCCTGAAACTGGAAAATGTTACTTTTACAAGTGGAATAGGTTTTCTAGGAGGTGCCTAGCCAATAACTGAAGTCCCAAAAGGGTTTCAACCCCTCTGGCTTTGAAATATTTCTGTGAACTACTTAGAGATCGTTTGTCATAGGCTTCTATCAAAGTGTGTTTTGTGGACATCTCAGCTTTGTGGTCAACCAGTTTATGAAAGGAATGTAACACATGAGACCCCGTCAAAAGCAAGTGCTTCCTCCCTGGATCTCTCCTTTGTTCTTGAAAACTGGCCTTATCTCCTTTTGAACCTGCCTCTCAGGCTGATTTACAATTCATTACTTGAAAGCCTATTTACCTATTGCTCTGAAATTTGCAGGGTGAGCCTCTGAACTGCAAGCTCTTATGGTTGGCCAACCCTATCTGATTTTTCACAAGGTCAGGATTGTTTTGTGTAGTAATCCATCATTCATGCCTAAAGTTTTTTTCTGGATTTACCCTGAATCAAGCCGCCAATCTCTCAGTGTTCTATCCTTATCCAAAAAATAAGGAAGAAAAGAATCTATATATCTTGGATGTGCTCAAGCAGCTCAGGTACTACATTTACAAAAACAAAGCTCTTTAGGAATGCTGACCAGCTTTTTATCTCCTTTATGGGGGATAAAAAAGATCAACTTGTGTGTAAGCAAACTGTTGCACAATGGGTGTTCTCCGCTATTGTTTTTTGTTATACCCAAGATGTTAAATCTCTTCCAGGCAAGGTTAAGGCTCACTCCACCAGGGCCTAATCCTCTCTGATGGTATATCAGTAAGGGGTGGACTACAATGTAGCAACCTGGTCCTCTGTTCATACCTTCACAAAGTACTATAAACTGGATTCCTTTTCAAGGTCCAAAGCGGGCCTTGGTTCTAACATTGTACAGGGTCCTAGATCATTATCCTTCCACCACACAGGTAGACTAAGTTTTGGGAATCTACCCAAAATGCCACTGAGGTGGGGGAAAGAAGAATGTATTACAGTTGCATTAGTCCTACTTGCCTGTAACAGTACATGTTTGAATTTCTCACTCCCCCAGTGGCACCACCTTCCTGCTATTCCCCAGATTGTGCATAGTTGTGAGTTTCAACTTCTTTGATTTGGTTCTTACTGGATTTGTTTTTTATATGGCATTGTGATTGGCCATATACTCCTGCTAGATGATTTTGGCTGCAGGTACGTTCCTGTTCTTTGTGGAAGCAAAAAAGCCCGAACACTCACTTCCTGTAACAGTTGAAGGTTTCCTTCTCAGGATATGCTTAGCCAATCAGCTGTCACAGAAAGAGAGAGGGAGGGAAGTCTGAGCTTTTGAAAGCTGGTAAGTACTGAATGCCTTGGCAGATACCCCAAAATACCACAGAGGCAGTGAGGAATTCGAGCATCTACTGTTACAGGTAATTAGGAATTAATGTACTTTTCCTGTCTAGCACTGCTATGTTTAGCCTCGGTTAGGCTAGCTGCTTATTTGATGTAAATATGTACTTCTTTTGCAAAATTTTCGAGTGTGTTGCAAGGGGTCTATATAAAATCAGCGAATGCTTAAAACAGCGAAAGCTGATTTATCTTCCCATTAAAAACAAAACCTTAAAATCTCGAAGACACAGAACAGTGATTTTTTTCCCAGGGAAAAAAAATCGCTGTTCCACAAAAAAAAAAAAAAAAAAAGTTGAAAGCACAAACTAAAGTGGGGGGGCTTTGCCCCCCCATAATCCCCTGGTGGGGGGCTGTGCCCACACCACATACCCCCACTTAAATATACCAACTCCAAAATTGCACCACAGTGCAGGAAGTGGCAAAGTCCCGAAAACAGCCCAGAGATTTTTTTTCCCTAGGAAAAAAATTGCTGTTTCGTGTCTTCGGGATTTTAAGGTTTCGCTCTTAAAGGGTCGATAAATCAGGGTTAACTATTTTAAGCATTCGCTGATTTAAAGTGAACCATGTTGCAAGAGTTTTTTCAGGAGTAGTGCTTTTACCTGAGCAGCAACAATGTCAATATATGCTTGTGTTAACACTGTGACAACTTATCTGCTGTTGTTTCTATCAGACTTCTTCTTGCTTCTACGAATTATAGAAAGGATTTTTTTTTGTTACAGCATGTGCATTTTCTAAATATGTAGTTCTTTAGCTCACACTGTAGCAACTTCCTCATCAGTTTTCTATGTCAGTCAATTTTTGATGTAAGTGACTAAGACATTTTCAGACAGTCTAACTCTTCTCTTGGATGGAAAATGTACTGCCTATGTTCACAGTGTGACAACTTACCTGACAGTTTTTTTTTCTTATGTCAGCCTAATTTTGTTTATGTGGTTGCTGATGTGATTTTTATGTACTGCTTGTGCATTTAAGGGGTATATGTGTTGAATGCATACTTGATGACAAAGTACCTGCCATTATTCTTCATGGATGAGTGTAAGTGTGCTGCTTATGTAAACTTTGGAAAACTTACCTTCCAACCAACCCATCCCAGCAATCCTAATCACATCTGATGTATCCTCCTCTATCACAACAAGAATACTTACTCTGCTTCTGCTGGGCTGACTTCCCAATTCCTCGAAAAAGCCCACATTACTTACCTGTGAGCTCCTGCTATGTACTTGGGGCTCATTCTGTGCCTCAAACTATAGTGGGTGCAGCTGTGGTGGTCATTTGCTGCTCCTCAGACCACTAACTTTCTTTTCCAGTTTCCTCTGGTATAGTTCCTCAGTCCACCTTGAACTGGCATCGGACATGTCTTTACTGGGGCACAGGGTTTCTAGGGCATGCCACTGGATGCTTCCTGGGTATGATACCTTATGTAGGGGCTCCGATTCATCTTCCGTTTGGTCCTACATGACATATGTGAAAGTGTTTTCAGATGAATCTGAATTAGACAGAGAAGAGGACTTAAACCCTTCAGATTCTTTTCTGTTATTTTCTGAGGTGAAGAAATTCATTCATGTTGGAAGATGTTTCTTTTCGTGAATTATTGCCAGGATGAATGAGGTGTCTTTTTGGGAACCTATGAAGGTCTTTGCTTCATTCGGAATATTTCTCCTAATATATTGTAAATAGATTTATTTTTTTCTGCAACCTTTCCTCTATTAGTGTCAGCTTTGGATGAGTTTATATATATATATATATATATATATATATATATATATATATATATATATATATATATATATATATATATATATATATATATATATATATATATACAATATATATATATATACAATATATATATATATATATATATATATATATATATATATACACACACAATATATATATTTTTACTTCCTGTTACACCTAAGTTCACTATATACAGTCCCCATGAAACAGCTAGGTAACAGACTTCTCTTTCCTTCCTTCCAAGCCTTACACTTTCTATTTAGAGAGGAAGTATGGAGACAGACAGTGCAGAGGCTGTGTGTAGCACCCCTGCTTCTGTTCTATTTGACTAGGCATCCCTGTGTATGATATCAAATCCTCTCACATGTATAAGAGCCAACTAGAGATGTTAGGATAGGAATAAAAATTGTCTGGCAGTACCTTTCTTTTAAAGGGACAGCTTCAGGATTGCTAGGCTTTCATGCTTTTCTTTTATAGTCTTAACTCTAGCTTGTATTTTTTAAAACCTGTCACATCATCTGGCTCTGTTCACTTCACTCTGGAAATTGATTATCATAGACTCACAGGTGTTAAAAGTCATTTGGCTGGAGAACAGTTGGCTGGATGCAAAAACCTCCATTAAGGGGAGTTCCTTCCCACCTTCCATACCAGACACAATTTTTCACATACCCCTTAAATGACTACTACCCTAGCAGTCATTTAATCAGTGCCAATATTTTAAAAGCTTATATTCCAGAATGCTTCTGACACAATAGAAGACCATTCTCAGAGTCCATTTTTAAAATCTTCCTTCCTATCTGTCTTTAGAGAAATTCCAAAATTTTAGATATTTACCCTTTAAACCCTGCTTCTTTTTACTCTTTAGAGAAGCCTTATGCTACTGCGGTGGTGGTGCTGCAGTAGCGTTGTCACCTCACAGTAAGACGTTGTCCGGTTTGATTCTCAGCTAGAGCATCTTCTGCGTGGAGACATGCGTGAATGGGCGTACCTTCGTTGAAGGTTGTGCATCAGGGCCGGCAACTCGGCATGTAAAAAATCAACTGCCAATCATTAGCGGACTGGAGTTCCACTGTGGCCACCCCTAACCGGGAAAAGCCGAAAGACACAAACAAATAAACTCTACCCTTTCCATGAATATTGAGGATATTTTTGAATATTCAGAAGGATTCCCCAGTTGTGGTGAATCACTTTTGGTCCAGGCAATACTGTCTCTCTCTTTTATGGAATTGGCCAATGATCTAAATCTACTCACACAAGACAGGGGTAGTTTGACTTACCCCTGTCTAATACATCTTAAATTTTCTGCCTGGATTCTGATACCTTTTAGGCACCTCTTTTTTGAGGATGCACAGCAGGTACTAAAGGAGGCAATGAATCCTGCTGCTAGGAGTGAGGAATTCAAACCTCTACTGTTATGGGTACACAACTGTACTTTCCAGTCTTGGGCTTTGTCAAAAATGAACTACAATGGGGGAAACTACAAAAGTAAGCAAATGCAGTTCTCCCCTTTCTCCTCTACATTCAAGTCAATCCTTAACTATAGACACCTTGGATTTTACTTGTGGGGCAGTTTCAATGGGGGTAATGCAAGGCCTGTGAGATTCCTAAGACTGACCAAAGCACAAAAATGTCAAAGAGATGTTAGCTTGTGATCAATGCCTTAAAATCTCTTCATCATCTCTGGTCCCCAGGACCTCTCCTGGTGATTACCAACAACACTACAGTGATGTAGTACATCAACACATCAACAAGAAAGGAGGCACAAAGTCATACTCTCTATGCAGGCTAGCTATGATTGCTTGGGCAGTAGATCTTCAACACTCTTTAACTGTCTAAGTGTACTAGATTCTGTCAGACCAAAACGTAGTGGCACAAAAGGTTAGCAGTTCCAGGACAAACCGTAACAAATGGAAACTGAATAGGGTGTCCTCCAGGAATTGATCCAGTTGTCAGGAACACCTCAAGTAGATCTTTTAACCTCCTTTCAAAACAGACAGTTCAGTAGATTCTGCTCCAGGATTCATTGTAAGCAAGCCTGGAAACAAATGATTTCTCATTCCCATGGATGGGAATATTCCTTTATGCATTTCCACTTTTCCACTGATATCCAGGGTGATTCTGAAGACTCAGAAGGCTATCCAAAACTAATTTTGATGACCCCATTTTGGCCCAGGTAACACTGGTTATCCCTTCTTATCGAATTAGTCAGTGTCCATTATCTCAAGCTTCCTCACAAACTGGACATACTCACACAAGACATGGAGAGTTTGATGCAGCCCAGTCTCACACATCTTCAACTAACTGCCTGGATAATGTGAGTCTAATACGTTAGGCATCTCTTTTCAAGGGACGTGTAGCAGGTGTTAAAGGAAGCAAGAAAACTTCCATCAAGAAAATCTTTTATTGGCAAGTGGAAGAGATTTTCTAGTTGGTTCCTAGTCAATAATTGGGGCCCTATCAGAGATTATTTACCACTGGTGCTCAAGTATTTGTGTGACTTATGAACCTCTGACCTTTCATGCTCCTCTGTCAATGTACATCTTGCAACATATTAGCACATCTACCAAAGGATCCTACTATGCATTCTTCAATGTTTTTAATAAAATAATTTCTGAAAGAAGTGCTACAAATGAGACCACCTCCCAAATAGGTTGCTCCATCCTGGGATCTTAACTTTGCGCTGAAAAAAGTTAACCACATCTTCATCTGAACCTGCACATCAAGGAGACTTAAACGTTCATTAAAAGTAAAACTGTTCTCATTATTCTTGCATCTGCAAGAAGAGTATCTGAGTTGCAAGCTCTCATGGTGAGTGAACCTTATCTGGTCTTCCACAAGGATAGGATATCATTAAGAACAAGTCTCTCATTCATGCCCAAGGTTGTTTCAGAATTTACTTTGAATTAGGCCATTAATCTCCCAATGTTCTATCCTGACCCTTTTAGAACCATTGAGAAAGGACTGTACACATACACTGGACTTGCATAGGCAGTTCAATCATTATCTTGACAGAACCAAGGCCTTTAGAAAAGCTGATTAGCTATTTATTTCTTTTGTTGAGACTAAGAAAGGAAAACCTTTATCAAGACATTTCCCACCATGGCAAACCATTTCCAATCGAAAGAAGTGGACTCTAGAAGCATTGTAGAGACAGCTACATGGTCCTCTGCAAACTGGATTCTTTCTGTAGATCCCAGACTGGCTTTGCTAGGATCATTTTTCAAGGACTCCTGGATCCCAATCCTTCCTCCTGACAAGTTATATAGGCTTTGGTAATCAATACATATACATCCTAAAGGTTACTGCGGTACTGGAAATAATGAACATAGTACTGCTATATACGTTGCACTGAACAGTAGATGTTCAAATTCCTCACTGCTGCAGCAGCCGTACACACACTCCATTCCTCTATTATTGTTAACAGTTAGTGTTGAGGAATACATTTGATGGTTATTTAATAGTTTTATATTGCAGGATGATTTCACTACTTAACATTTGGGAAGAAACTCCTGAAGATATTTTACTCTTGACTGCTAATATTCCCTCCTCAGGACTGATCAATCAGCAGTTAGAGTGGAAGTGTGGGAGGGAGCCAGAGCTTTTGGAAGCTGGCCAGTTTAGTCTTGGGCAATACACAACTTACAGAGCCTAAAGGCTAATGCAGTAGTGAGGAACTGAAACATCAACTGCTATGGGTACCTGCAACTTACTCAACTATTCTTATCTTCTATTTTTGATACTGATTCCCAGTCAGAAGAGCAGTAGAAAGTGAGTGTTTTTCTTCCATAAATTCTCCTCAAACTCGAGATTCTGGTTCTGAGGAAAGTGTTTCTTCTAATTTCCCTCCAGAAGAGCTATAATTTTCTGAAACTGTAGCTACAATTAAAGATTTCTTTCAGTGATAACAGACTGCAGTTGCTATCTCCCAGCAGGAATATGATTTGTTGCAAATGGATTTCCCTCAGCCTGTAGCAGTGCCTCCTGTTATATTACCTTTAGAAAAAAAATTTAGCAGCTTTCATAATACCCAACAATCCTCTTGCTCCTAAAAAGTCTGATAGGCTATACATGGTACCTCAGTCACTTAAATATTTTTTTCTATTCCCAAATCAGTTCCTGCAGTCATTTCCTTATCATAGTCATGTACTGCTAAACATATTGTGAATGCAGCTTAAAGAATTTTGAACTGCCAGGCTCCCCCAAGGCTCCATCCTAGGACCCCTACTCTTCAACATTTTCACAAACAACCTTCACACTGCCTCTCTCCTTGGGATCCTCATTCAGTATGCTGATGATTCCACCATAATCTGCACTGCTCAATCACTACCACTCCTACTCTCAAAATCTCAGCAGTTCTTTACAGCAGTTGAATCCTGGCTAAGGAATGCCAACTCTTTCTTAATCCAAATAAGACAAAGCTAGTGCTCTTTCATCTCAAAAACACCTCCTTTGTCACTGATCATTTCAACATCCTTGCATCTCACAACACTGCCATAGAAATAGTGGAGGAAACCTATCTTCTAAGGTGTTATCATTAACAATAAACTTTCATTTGACCCCCATATACAGCAAAATATAAAGAAAACTCATCAAACACTGGGACTCTTATATAGAAACAAACATTTTTTTTTACTGCAGCAACCAAAACTACCCTTGCAAAAACATTTTTACTTCCCTCTCTTCTGTATGGTGCCCCTATCTTAACTAACTCTAAGCAAGTTGAAACAGTGCTACAACAAAGTTGCAAAGTTTGCCACAAACTCTAAGTATCACACACAGCACTGTAAACCACTACTAGAACTAAACTGCCTTGAACTACCCAACCAACTTGCCTTTATTCAGCTATCCACCTTGCACAACCTTATTTTCAAGCCTACTGCCTGCCCTGCAGTAGCCAATCTAGTCGCACCTTACACACCAAATTGATCCCTACGATCAGAAGACAAAAATCTCTTAGCTATCTCAAAACCCACAAGAAAACCTGGTCACTCTCTGTATTCATACTGTCTCTGTACATTGGAATTCACTACCTCTAGCTACCAGGTTTATTCCTGGCCTAACCCATTTCAAAGCTTCTTTAAAAAATCATCTCAAAAATACATGGTTCTGCTGCTGCATAAAGCCTACCTAATGCTCAGGTCTTCCTCTTCTCTCGCATTTCAATTTCTCACAGACTGCAAAATCCTAAAGCTTTTCTAACTCCTTCTCTGTTTCTATACAATATCCTTAAGTCGCTGCTCAGGCTTTATTGCATCTATTCTTCTTAACACTGTCTCGTTATATGTCTGCATCACTAACTTTCTGGCTGCTATTTCTACACCATGTATGATGAGAGTGACTATTATCGTCTGTAATGTTTTAACTGTTTAGAACTGTTTAGATGTGTAGTAATATATTACATCTTGTAACAGTTTGTTCTTTCAACTTATTTTTTGTATAGGTTTATAGATTAGTACTAGGCTAACTGCCCTTTTGAGCCATTTTAAGCCTAGCCATTTATCCCTTGTGAGACTCAAACCCTGCACCTTGTGTTTGTAAGGCAAACACCTTAACCATTAGGCCACCCTCTCAACCCCCTCCCTCTACTTCTAACATGTATAGCATTTCTAATGTAATCTTTATTGTATTGGATTATACTGTATTTGTATTGTACTGTATGTGGAGCTTTTCTCCCCGGGCCTCTGCTGAAAACGGGTTCTGTAGACCTAGTCAGACCACCCCGGTAAACAAATGTCAAATAAATAAATAAAATAAATAAATAAATAATATGCTAAAAGCTTAACTGGTTTCTTTCGAGAACATGAGAAAGTTAAACAACCTTCCTTCTTCAGGGGGTAAATCTTCTTTACATTCCTTAATATGGCCTTCTTTTCAGGTAACCAGACACTGTTTAAAGTGGTTTTATGATTCTGCTAATGCTGTTTCCAGAGTTGCTGTTATTGGTCCACTTATGAAAAAAAAATATTTAGTTACATTCTCATAACTTACCAGAAGATGTTAAAGCTGAGATTTTAAATTTTCCCTTGACAAAGATGTCCAATTTGACCCTTCTGCTGCTGAGGTCCTTAAAAGATTTGATAAAAGAATTAATCTGATTTAAGGTCTTACCTAAATGCCCTTAAAATATTTGATAAAAGAATTAATCTGGTTTAAGGTGTTACCTAATTCTTTCAACCTTCCTTTTCTAAGTTCAGAAAAAATGTTCTTTCTAATTCAGGACCCTTTTTTAAGAAGCAAAAAAGCAGTCACAGTAAGGTTCAAACAGGCAGCATTTAAAAAAAGTAATGGCAAGGAGGCTCAAAGAGGAAAGGGGATTTCCCCACAGCTAAGGCTAGTCCCAAAAGTCTAAATGACTAGTTCTCTCTTCAAATCCACCCTCTGGCAATCCCTTAAATCTAGCCATCAGTCTAGGCCTTCATTTTCCTTAATAGAATCATATTATCTCAGACAAATGGTTTCTGAGAATAATCTAGCAAGGCTATAGATGACAGTGGGAATCCATTCCTCCTTTTCAAGAGATTCCATTTCATCTGGTAAAGCAGACTTTACTCTTTCCTCTAGTTCTGCAGCTCATGCTATCTCAAGGGGTCATAGAACTAGTACCCACAGACCAGATAGGTAAAGGTCTTTATTCTAGAAAGAGGGAACAATGAGACTGGTCCTAAACCTCTCCTTTCGAAATCTCAATGCAAGGGTCCCGAAGTACAAGATGTTATCTTTCCAAACCCTGTTACCACTCATACCCCCTCAGTTTCATGGTAAAACTTGACTTAAAAGATGCTTATCAGTTCATACCAATTTGCAAAGAATTCAGATTTATTTTAAGATTTGTTTTATCTGACTTACATTATCAGTTCTCCTTCTTACCTTTCATCTATCTACTGCATCAGTGATATTTACTGTGTAAAAATGCTTACTGTAGACTTCAAGGCATTCTCATCTTTCTATATTTGGATGATGGTTTATATCTGCACACTCTTTTTTTCACTTGTCAGGATTCTTGAATGTGTCAAGAAACTCCTTCTCAAGCTGGCATTCCAAGTGAATTTACAGAAACCGTCTCTCATTTCTTCCTACAGAAAAAATTTTTTCTGGGACATTTGCCAGGGAATTTCTCAGAAGTGTAAATTTCACAGCCTGTATGATTCTCATGATTCCCTTGGCAAGATTTCACACGCGAAAAAAATGCAGTGGTACCTAGGAAAAGCTTGGTCTCAGCATCAACACCCTTTATTTTTCACATTCCAGTACTGGGGTTTGTAAGAAGAACATTTCTGTGGTGGATAGACAAGTTATTTCTCAACCCAGGTCTCCCCTTCTCCCATCCTTCTCCTTCTCAGTCTATCACAGCACATGCCTCCGATTTTGCTTCGGGTGTGCGGAGGGCTGTATCCAAAAAAGATTAAAGTACAAGGTCTGTGACGCAATCAGGATAGACAAAATCACATTAATGTCAAAGAGGTGTTAGTAATAATCAATACTTTATAGGCTTTAAATCATCTCTAATGTTTAGGACCTCTGCAAGCTGTCACAAAAAACACCACAGTTATGTGGTATATACACAAACAGGGGAATACCAGATTTTAACCCCCTTTGCAGACTTGCCTTGATTGCCTGGAAGACTGCAACTCAGCTAGCTTTGACTCTTCAGGCTTCATACATTCCATCAGAAGAAAGAGCAAAGCATTGTAGCAGGCAAGCTGAGGAGGACCAGGACAGACCCTCGCAAATGGAAACTATACCCTGGAGTCTTCTAGGAATTGATCCAACTGTGGGGAACACCTGAAATAGATCCTTTCAATAAGAAAGAGAAATTCTGCTCCAGAATTCCTTGCAAACAGGCCTGGAAAACAGATGCTTTCTCTTTCTCATGGACAGAAATGTACCTGTATGCTTTTCCACCCTTTCCACTGGTATCCAACGTTCCTCTAAAGATCCAGGCAGACTCTCCATAGATAGTGGTGGTGACTGTCTTCTGTCCTGGGCACCAATTAATGTTTATTATTCTCACTACTGCAGTAGCCTATGGGTTGTATCCTGCCAAGGATAAAGCAAAAGTCCAGCTTCCAAAAGCTGTCATCCCCTCCCACACTATAACTCTGGCTGATAATAGGCTGACCCCTTTTTGGAGGAAGCTATATAAACACCCAGAGTGACAAACAAAATCTTCAAAACTTTTAGTTCCTCAAAGAATAAGAGCTTAGAGATTTCATAGTAAACCGCAACTGGCGCATCATCCCCTCGGAAGAGGAAATGTAAGAGGAAGCATGTGGACTCCCCTGAGTCCATTACATCGGATACTGACTTGGATGAGTTGGAAGGGTCCCCACGGTCCCCCTCTGAGGATGTCTCCTTTTCAGACATCCTTGAGATCCTGAAGCAGAGGGGGAACTGGTCTACCCTTAATCCTTCCGAGGACTAGAGGCATTTGGCTCTCGCCCTTCCACCTCCTGGGTGTCTCTGCCCTTTGACCCCCACATGAAAGTGGTGGCGCGGAAGGCATGGACGGCCCCTGATACGATGGAACCTACCCCACGGAGGCCTTCCAAATTTATAACAGCCCCTTTGGACAAACAGTTTTTAGCCAAGGGTGTCCCGGTTGACGCCATGGTGGTGGCTGCAGCCACTAAGAAGGAACTGGCTGATCCTTCAGTACCTGTCCATCCTCCTGACAAGGAGTCTAGGACTATGGATAGGTATGGCAAGCGGATGTTTTCTTCAGCGACCTTTAACATGCGGTCGCTGAATTATCTGTGCCACTTCACCCACCTTCAAAGAGACATGCTCAAAGAAGTGGGTGAGGTCTTACAGGATCCAACAGCTGCGGGGTCTCAGGACAAAATAAACTCCCAGCTGGCAACCCTGAATTCCATTGTCAACTCCTCCATGCGGCTTATTTCCTATGCGGCCGATGGGGCAAGTAGGGCTGCAGATACAGGCATGGCCTTACGGCGTCATGCCTGGATGAAGCTTTGTAACTTTGCAGACCCCTTTAAGGCGTCCTTCACTAATTCCCCCTTTGACGGTTCAGCTTTGTTTGGACCTCAGGTGAAGGATACTTTGACCCGATGCGAGCAAGAAGGCAAGACTCTCTCTGCCGTGGGAGTTCGTTTTTCCACCCCGTCCAGACCATACCCTAAGGGTCATAAGGGTGGGAAGATGTGGTTCCGTAAACCACAAGAGGTCACGCCTGACGCAAGAGGTCAGTTCCCCTCTAGAGGCGGGGGGGGACAATAACAGACGCCGCCCTAGGGGCAGAGGAGGTCCACAAAATCAGGGTAGCAGAGAGTCTCTTTCTGACAAACCCTTCCAGCATCCCTGAGAAGCTGTCCGACTGTCCGCCTTCGGAGGCAGTCAGGGGAAGGTTATCACTGTACCCAGAAGCCTGGCTTTCACTCACCCAAGACAAATGGGTACAGTCGATCATATCCGAGGGTTACAAAATTCCTTTTATCCACACCCCAACTCAGCCAAAAGGACCCCTCCCAGACGTTCCACCCAGTCTAAGGGAACAAGCAGTACTAGAAATATCAAAACTGCTAACAAAAAGAGCCATCCAGCCAGTCCCAGCAGACCAACAAGGATCCGGAATCTACTCCAAGTTCTTTTTGGTACCAAAAAAGACAGGGGACTGGAGACCAATATTGGATTTCAGCAGACTAAACAAGTCTGTAAGAAGAACGAAGTTCCAGATGGTCATGCTACAGTCCATTCTACCCTTTCTGGGTCAGGACGATTGGATGTGCTCAGTAGACCTTCAGGATGCGTACTACCACATCAAGATGCACAGGCGCTCCAGGAGGTTTCTCCGCTTCCGGCTGGGAGCCAGTCACTATCAGTTCAGAGCCCTGCCCTTTGGTCTCACTACAGCCCCCCGAGTGTTCACCAAATGCATGACAGCGGTTACGGCTCATCTGAGGCGTCAAGGATTCCAGGTGTTTCCATACCTAGATGACTGGCTCCTCACTGCCACCACCAGGCATCAACTTCTCCTCTCCAGAGATTACACTATTCAAACTTGCAAAGGGCTAGGTATCTCCATAAATTTCAAAAAGTCTGCCTTGTCGCCTTGTCAGTCTATTACCTTCATAGGCGCCACCTTGGACACAGTCCGGCTTTCCGCAAAACTAACTGAGCAAAGAGTTCTAGATATTCGCAGGCATGTTCACATCCTTCTTCAGAACAACAAAATCCAAGCCAGGTTTGTCCTGAAGGTATTAGGTCTCATGGCGGCAACCATTACTCTACTTCCCCTAGCTCGCTTTCATATACGGATCCTTCAATGGATGCTTTTTTCCCAGTGGTCCTTTCAACAACTTCCAATGTCACACAACATTTTAATAACCCTGTCTTGCAAGAAACACCTTTCTTGGTGGATGGTCTCCCCTCAAGTCCTTCAGGGCAGACCATTTGTTCCTTCTTCCCCGGTCGCCATGGTGACAACAGATGCCTCCCTGATCAGGTGGGGGGGGGCATTTTCAGGGCAGGACGGTCCAGGGCACATGGCAACCTTTTGAGTACCACCTGCACATAAATGTCTTGGAGATGAGAGCAGTACTTTTAGCGTTGCAAGCCCTTCTGGACTCTCTTCCTATCGGAACTATTGCAGTTCAGACAGAAAATATGTCCGTAGTGTGGTACATCAACAAGCAGGGCGGAACCAAGTCCTATCCCTTATGTCAAGAGGCTCTCAGACTTTGGCAGTGGGCGATCTCCTCTCGGCGGTTTCTGATAGCAACGCACATCCCGGGAAGTCCAACATCATAGCGGACAGGTTGAGCAGAGCCATTCTCATGCCTCACGAGTGGTCTCTCAAACAAGCAGTAGTGGAAAAAATATTTCAGAGATGGGGTCGGCCTTGCTGCGACCTTTTTGCAACACCTCAAAACAGCAAGTGCCACGACTTCTTCACTCTCTTCCCGGCCACCCCCCCCCAGAGACGCTCTAGTCCACGATTGGCCCCAGGGACTTCTGTATGCCTTTCCCCCCCTCCCATTAATCACTCAATTGATTAAGAAAGCTACCGCCGTGAGAGCCACCATGATCCTCATTGCTCCTTACTGGCCTCGTCAGATATGGTTTCCATTCCTGCATCATTACCTCTTGGGGCAGCCCTGGCATCTGGACCCAGTGCCAGATCTCTTGACCCATCAGTCGGGACAGCTGCACCACTCCCTCCAATCTCTCAACCTCACAGCTTGGTTGCTCCAATTCCAACCCTAGCCAGGCTTCCCCTTATTTCCCATTCTGTGCGTGACATACTTATAGCTTCCCTAAAGTCATCCACGAGGAGGATTTGTGCCAGCAAGTGGAAGCGTTTTTTCCTTCTGGGCAGGAGCTAGAAATATAGATCCTTTTACTGCCCCTATCCAATCAGTCCTAGACTTCCTAGCCGAATTGTTTCACTCAGGGTCTTCTTCCTCCACCATCAAAGTACAGTTAGCGGCTATTTCGAACTTTCATGCAGGCTTTCCGGACTCCAGTATCATGTCCCATAAGCTTTGTAAAACCTTTCTTAAAGGTATCTTTTTGCTTAAGCCCCCAATCAGGGACCCCCCACCGCAGTGGGACTGAAATTTGGTTCTAACTTCCTTGATTCTTTCCCCCTTTGAACCTGCGGCTTCCTGCTCCTTGAAATTGCTATCTTGGAAAACTCTTTTTCTAGTCGCCATAACATCTGCGAGAAGAGTATCAGAACTTCAGGCCCTTTGCATTCGTCCACCTTATCTAGTTTTCCATAAAGACAGAGTGTCCCTTAGGACTAATCCATCCTTTTTACCCAAGGTTTCTTCTGAGGCGAATCTAAACCAGACTATCGATCTTCCAGTTTTCTTCCCCAACTACACCAACAGAGTGGAACAAAAGCTGCATTTTCTGGACGTTCATTGTCAATTCCGTTACTATCTGGATAGAACCAAGCAAGCTAGGAAATCTGAGCAGCTCTTCCTATCATATGTAGCAGGGAAGAAAGGCCTTCCAGTTTCCAAAGTAACCCTTTCTAGATGGCTGGCCTCTGTGATTACTTTCATCTATCAGCTCAGATGCCAAAAGCTACCGTCAAGGCCCAGGGCTCACTCAACTAGAGCATTAGTCACCTCAATAGCTTTTCAGGCTAGATTACCAATAGATTCCATTTGTGCGGCAGCCACTTGGGCCTCTCCTCATACCTTTATCTCTCATTACAAATTAGACATGGCCTCCCGAAGCCGGGCTAATTTTTGTTCCACCGTTCTCAAGAGTCAGTTCCAATGAGCCACCCAGGGTGAAGGTACTAGGGACGCGGTCCCATCCAGCAAGAATGAAGGCGAGATTGACAACTTAACATTGAGAAGTTATGTACCTACCATAACGTTCCATGTTAGTTGTCTTCTTCTCGCCTTCTTTCTTGCGTCCCACCCCCCCATCCCCCTAGCCTGGACAGACCTAATGATCCTTGGGGATCTTCTTCTTGCCCCAGTTTTGCCCCCTTGGCTATCCCTACTGGTAGCTATAGGTCTAGGTGACTTTCAAGTGAGGTTTCCTCTCCTCCTTTTGTTGGAGAGCAGAACTGCTATGGTTTCAGCTATCAAACGAGATCTGGGTAGTTAGGGCCTAGCATTGTGGGACATAGGGTAGCCTCGAGCTTTAGTATAGGCCGAGTCAGAGCCGAGGGTCGGCTCCGAACCCATCCAGCAAGAAAGAAGGCGAGAAGAAGACAACTAACATGGAACGTTATGGTAGGTACATAACTTCTCATTATCTGACTTTACTTAAAGCCAAACTATTCATCTCCCCATTTCCTTTCCTGAACCTAAAAATGAGGGAGAAAGGATATTCCATGCCTTGGATGTCCACAGACAACTCAGGTACTATCTTGACAGAACTAAATCTTTCTGATCATCAGATCAATTGTTCATTTCTTGTGATGGTAATAAGGGACAGCCTGTGTCAAAGCAAACTGTTTCCAAATGGTTGTCTCAGGCTATTACCTTTTATTATACTCACCACAACAAAACTGTTCCAGGCAGGGTCAAGGCACACTGTACCAGGGCCTTAACTTCATTTATTGCTTTTTGGAAAGGGTTGGATTCGGGAAGTACTCTAGAAGCAGCAACTTGATCGTCTATACATAATTTTACAAAGCACTATAGGCTTAGTCTCTTTCTCTAGGTCTAGATCAGGCTTTGCCATTTTCCAGGAGCTTCTGGACCCTTCTTCTTCTACCTCCCAAATGTAGGAAGCTAGGGTAATCTTCCCATAGTACATTTCTGAAAGTAAACTTACCATAACAGTAGATGTTCATATCACCACTGCTGCATTAGCCACTACATCCTTCAACCCCCCCCCCCTTGTTGTTGGTGTGTTGTTTATACCAGGGTGTTGGCATTTATTTTTTGACATTACTAGCATTGTCATTTCATAGCTCAGCCTTCATCTCTCTGTTGGCATGAAAGCTCTGAAGGGCTTGGCACCCAAACCCATCTTCTAAGCAAACTCGTCTCAAGCTGACTGACAATCTGGGCACACGGAAGGTGCCCTGAAGATTTGGAAGCTGGCTGGCTGTTTTATCCTATGTAGAATATAACCCATATAACTAAGGCTACTGCATCAATGATCATTCGAACATCTGCTGTAATAGTTTACTTTCACAGCTATACTCTCTTCATTCTCCTTCTGAGATGCAGATATTGGAGACATGTACCCATTTACCAGGGCCTTGGCTTCCTCTATGGATTTCTGAAAATGACTGGATTCTAAATGTATTCTAGAAGGAGCAACCTGGTCCTCTGAACATATGTTTACAAGGCATTACAAGCGTGATTCCTTCTCTAGGTCCAGATCAAGCTTTGCTAGGACCATTTTCCATGGCCTCCTGGACCCTTCTCCTTCCACCTCCCAAATAGTAAGCTAGGGTAATCTACCCATACTGTAGCAGTGATCAATATGATGAATGTAGTACAGTTGTATATGTAATTGTACTATAACAGTAGATGTTTGATGATCATTACTGCGGTAGCTGCTCCCTCCCTCCAGCCCCCTTGTTTTTTGGTGTGTTCTTTTTTGTCAGGGTGTGGACATTTTTTTGTTGTTCCTAACATTGTTAGGCTCCGCATCCCTGTCTGTGTTGGCATGAAAGTTCTGAAGGACTTGGCAACCAAACCTGTCTTTTTAGTCATCTCAGCTCAAGCTGACTGATTGTTTGGGCATCAGTCACCTTGAAAGGTGCCCTGAAGCTTTGCAAGCTGGATGACTGTTATATCCTTGGCTACTACAGCACTGATCATTTGAATATCTACTGTTATGGTAAGTTAAGTATGCAACTGTTCTATACAGATTCTAAAAGAGTAAACCCTCTGAGAGTTAAAAGATGGTCCATTGCTGAAAGTGACCTAATTTCCTGTGCTGAAAAAAAAATGAAAAGTAGCAATAAATAGAACAATACATGTGAGGTTATCATGGAAGGTGAACAAGTGTTACGCTCAAAGGTGATACAGCAACATGAGTTAAAAGAATGTTGTACTGGCCATTCAAGTATTGTCACAAATAGCTCTGTGATACAGCACAATGAGAACTTTTGCATCAAAATCTCTGTGATAGGCAAGAACAAATGGATGTTTTGCAGTCCAATACTGAAACTATGCAAAGTGAGACATTATCTGAGGGTAATAAATCCAGATCTAAAGGAGCTGGAGCAGACACTGAAGAGCATAGCTGAGTTTCATATTAGATGGTGTCATTAAGAAATGAAAAATTGTATAACAGACAAAAGAGGTCATTACAGAAACTCTGATTATGCAAGAAAGGGTTAATTGAGAACATGAGAAAGCAAGTGAGATCCTCACAATATTATGTAGCTCTGCTTGAATCAAGACATCAACTGAGAGGACTGAGACGCTAAGGCAACCAGAGGGCCCTGTCTTTAAACAGATAGAACCTATAACAATGATAAAGCAGATGGCTTATGAGAATGAAAATAAAGCAGATGGTCTATGAGAATGAAAATAAAATGACAGAGTGTTTTACAAAGTTGCTGGCTGACTTTCACCAACAAAAGACATGGCAAAACAAAACATACAAAGCTTTGGCCGTCTTGTCCAAATGACTCTCTGAGCTGGGCTCCATGGTGCAGAAGAATAAAGCCCTTACAGCATTCTACATGATTCACTTAGTGGCATAGGTACTGGAGGGGCTACAGATGGAGGATGGGAGTGATCAGCTGATGTCAGCTCACTTAATCTAGGGGAAAAAAGGCAGCCTAGGCTTATGGTTATAAGCAGTGTGCAAACCTGATGAGCTCTATGCCATGATTCATGCCATAGGGTCTCTGCATTACCTGTGGAATCCAGGTCCTTTACAGATTATGACAGACAGCACTACAGTGATGTAGTACATAAGCAAATGATGGGGGCAGGCACCAGGTCATACCCTCTATGCTGTTTGGCAGTGATAGCTTGGGTGTTAGCTCTGCAGCATTCCTTAACTCTTCAAGTTTTTTACATACTGTCAGAGCAAAACATAGCAGCAGACAAGCTAAGCAGGTCCTGGGCAGACACTCACAAATGGAAAAGCAATATAAGGGTCTTCCAGGATTTGATCCATATGTGGAAAACTCCTCAAGTAAATCTGTTCACCTTCTTTCAAAACAGACAACTAAACAGATTCTGTTCCAGAATTACCTGCAAACAGACCCAGAAAACAGATGCTCTGTCATTCTCCTGGTCAGGGATGTTTCCTATATGCATTTCCACCCTTTCCGATGATTTCTTTGGTAGTTCTGAAGATTCAGAAATACTTCCCAAAAATCATTGTGGGTGACCCCTTTTGTCCCAGATAAAATTGGGTCTATATCATAAAGTCGAACTGTTATAAGTTCGAATATGAAAATATCGAACTGAAAACTCCGAAATGTAATGAGTTTGAACACTCAGAACTTCAAAGATCGGAACTCTGAATAGTTATAGTTGGCCTTTCCGTACTCACTGATGTTAAACGTCATTGTGGAAGCATGCATATGCATGAAGTATCCACTATGGTGCGATCTTGGAGTTGGTATATTTAAGTAGGGGGGGTGTGGGGGGCAAAGCCCCCCACATTATTAATAGTGTGACGTGTTTGTGTGCTGTTACATTGTAGTATAGGTGTAAAGCTAGCCGACCGTTGCTATTCAGAGTTCCGATCTTCAGAGTTGTGAGTTTTCGTACTTACTACATTTCGGAGTTTTCAGTTCGATATTTTCGTATTTGAACTTATAACAGTTCGACTATATGATATAGACTCACAAAACTAGATCTGATGCTTCAGATCCAACTTCGGACAACTTTTCAGACTTAGGATCCATAGCTCAGGCTCCCCCCTTACCCATAATCCTCTCCAAATACCACATTACACCGATCACATTTGCTCCTATTACCATTCAGACATGGTTGATGTGGCTCAGGTGTTGGAGATAAGTCAAAATTTGTTGCAGTTGCTATCTATCTTGTTGTGTCTTTCGGCTTTTTCCCGGTTAGGGGTCGCCACAGCGGAACTCTGGTCCGCTAATGATTGGTATTTGATTTTTACATGCCGAGTTACCAGCCCTGATGCACAACCTTCAACGAAGGTACGCCCATTCACATGTCTCCACGCAGAAGACGCTCTAGCTGAGAATCGAACTGGACAGCGTCTTACTGTGAGGCAACAACGCTACCGCAGCACCACCACCGCGGATTGCTATCTATCTATGTTTTATATATATATATATATGTATATATATATATATATATATATATATATATATATATATATATATATATATATATATATATATATATATATATATATATATGTATATGTATATATATATATATATATATATATATATATATATATATATATATATATATATATATATATATATACATATACATATACACACACACACACACACACACACACACACACACATATATATATATATATATATATATATATATATATATATATATATATATATATATATATATATATATATATATATAGGTTCATAGGTTCATACTAGGCTATCTGCCCTAGGGCATTTATAAGCCTAGCCAGAATGTGTTTGGCTTTTGCCACCCATTTTAAATTTATTTTGCTATGCCCTTTTTCGAGGTTAGTATACTCTGCCTCTGTCTAACAGTGACAC
Organism: Protopterus annectens; assembly: GCF_019279795.1. Classification (NCBI taxonomy): domain Eukaryota; kingdom Metazoa; phylum Chordata; order Ceratodontiformes; family Protopteridae; genus Protopterus; species Protopterus annectens. The sequence goes on along the minus strand of NC_056731.1, from coordinate 1,896,296,223 downwards.
AGAAGTGATACCCGGGGTAAACCTACGCTCTCCCATCCACTCATCAAGATTCCTGTTGAAGAGAGTCAATGAGGGACTCTGCCTAACCTGGACTGGGATTTTATTCCAGAGTGAAGGGAGCCTCTGGGTTATGAATCTGTCCCTCCAGCATGTCCTATTTATTTCAGTGCTGAGGTTCAAGTCTCTCGAGCGTAGCTCAATGGGATTTGGATTTTCTGAGGTGCAGCATGTCCATTAATTCCGGGTTGGACATGGCTTTATACGTCAGGCACAGATCGCCTCTGAACAGGCGGTATGCCACTGAGTAGAGCTGGAGTTTCTTTAACCGGGCAGCATATGGCATCTGTTTGAGCCCTTTGATCATCTTGGTGAGGTACTTTTGGGATCTTTCCAGTTGCTGCAGGTGTCTGGTAAGGTACATCCCAAAAGGGGCATTGTACTCAATTATGGGCCTGATGAGGGATGAGTAAAGAGGCACGATGACCTCCCCTGATCTAAATGTGAATCCCTTCATGATTAGGTGGGCTATATAAAATGTTTTTCTAACCACTTTGGCCACGTGGTTGTCAAATGAGCGATTGCTATCAACTTGGGTCCCCAGGTCCATAATTACTTCTTCTGTACTTAATGGATTATCACCTATGTGGTAATTTGTGGGCACTTTGTTTTTGCCAAAGGGGATGACTATACACTTTTTGGCATTTAGCTTGAGGCCATGGCTCTGGCACCAGTTGTCTGTTTCTATGAGGCCCTTTTGGAGGATGCTTGTGTCGGCTGGAGAGTCGATTATGGCACCCAGTTTGCAGTCATCTGCGAACTTGGTCAGCCACAGTCCTTCCGTTTTGGCCTGTACCTCCGAGAAATATATACCGAACAAGAGAGGTCCCAGGACTGAGCCTTGTGGGGCACCACTTGTAACTGGTTTGGAGTCTGACATGGCTCCAGCAATTCTAACCATGTGGGTTCTGTCCTTGAGCCAGTTTGCAATCCATCTAGTGACATAGGGGTTTATATTTAAGCTGGTGAGCTTATCTATAATGCCCGAGTGGGGTATTGTATCGAAGGCTTTTGCGAGGTCCAGGTAGGCTTGTGTGGACCACCTTCCCCTCGTCAATGGCCTTGGTGACTGTTTCAAAGAAATCAACCAGGTTTAAGAGGCAGGATCTGCCCTTAACAAAGCCAAACTGGGTAGGATCCAGTGTCTGTAGGTCCCCAATATCTTTATTTATGAGGTCCATGATGATCCTTTCCATAGCTTTGCAGACCAAGCTAGTCAGGCTTATGGGGCAATAGTTTCCAGGATCCGTTGAGGCACCACCTTTATGGAGAGGGACCACTGTTGCTGTACGCCACTCTTTGGGCACATATCCTGTAGTAAGGCTGAGATTGAACAGTAGTTTTATGTTTGGGTTTAGCTCTTCTTGGAGTTCATGTAGGCGCAGCCGGGACACCGCCTGGTCCCATTGATGCTGTGTTTTTGCTTTGGAGAGGCGGCTCTTACCTGAGCATCTGAGATGCCAGGGGGCAGCACTCTGCTGGGATAGATATTTGCCCTTTTGGTGGGGGGGGCGTTTGCGCTGAACCTGTCAGCTAGGGTGTTGGCAATGTCTGTGGGTTCAGTGTATTTTTTGTCATTTTGGACTAATTCTGAGCATATCTGGGAATTACCACCCAGGTTCCTAACATAACTAAAGAAAGCCTTGTGATATATATATATATATATATATATATATATATATATATATATATATATATATATATATACCTATATATTTCAATATTTCCTTTGGGATCCTCTTCATTTGCTGTCCCCTTTTTCTTCCCTATTATAGTTAAAAAAAAAAAAAGGAAGAAAGTGTTTTACTATTTCGATTAAGTAGGCCTCATGCCTTCTTTTCATCTTATTATTATTGTACCTGGTAGTAAAACTGGATAAAGACAACGACCACCAAAGCTGTAGAAAACACTTTAATAACTGGTAAGCGCTTTCGTATAACACTTCATCAGACCATACCACATGCTAAAACACATCATTTAAATACACAAACAGTAACTCAATTAACCAATCAGTTTATAAAAACAATTAATGCAACAATCTCCTAGTTTTTAAATAAGGCTTTAAAGGGATACTGTCATTTAATCCAAAATCTTTGTCTGCCTGCAACTTTAAAATCCATTTCAACTCTTCACATTCTATTTTATTTAACAGGCTGCCTCCCCTACCATTCTCATATAAAATACTTGACACCATAAATTCAAAATTATGACCCTCCTTGGTTTTATTGTGTTTATTTAATGCATTAGTGTGAACATCCCACCTAATGTCTCCTGCATGTTCAAGCACCCTGTATTTCAATTTTCTGCTAGACATTCCCACATAAAAACAGGGGCATCTTTTACACATGGCCAAATAAACCAAATTTGCTCTAGTACAGTCTGCATCAAATTGTACTTCATATTTAACCCCTTTGGTGGTCGTTGTCTTTATCCAGTTTTACTGTTACGTTGGTGGAAGAAGACTGACTATATTCTAGTGGAGGTGGTCAACTTTGGAATAATATTATTGTACCTGGTACTCAGGTTGTGAGGATTTCTTCTACCATTTCTGTTATTTCTCATCTCCTTTAGAGATTATAATATCACCATTGTTGATATCCTACTGTGTTACTTTTCTTGATTTTGGTAGTTTTCTCTCTTGTGCTAGAGTTGTGATGTGAATAATGGCTAACAAACCTACCTGCTTTAAAAAATATATATCATGTGAACATAAAATTCCCAATTTTGATGCACATTCTGAGTGTGTGTACTGTTTGCGAGTTAGCATTTAGATACTGGATGTAACATTTTTTTCTGCTTTCAATTACAGAACCTTAGTGGGGAGCAGAAACAAACTGGTGCTGAATGGGCTTCTTCCTTTTTCTAAAGCATCTACTTCTGGATTGTCCCCATCAGCTAAGTAATCTGTACACAAACCAAAAGAAGATAAAGGAGAAAAATCTAAGACGAATGAACTAAGGAAGTGAACCCCTGACCACTCTCATTCTTTGGCTCTGGAGCCAATTCCTTTCAGACTCCATTCACCTTTTCTTCAGGAGACTCCTCAGAAGGCCTCCAGACATCCCATCATCCTCTTCCTCTTACAGGTCTCCCAGGAATCTTTCTGAAGTGGATGTAAACAGGATGCTGAGGAAATTCCTCAGAATCCAGATTCAGTTGGGAGTTCTTCTGGATCATGCTCCCAAAGAACCCATGAACTTTGGACGAGCCCAGACCCCCTTTAGCTGCTCTTACCCTGATCTGTCCCCTGGTTTTAGAGTTGTCAGACCTGAGACTCCCTGGATTGCCTGTGTAAGATCCAGAGTTATGGGCTTCATCAACTCTAGTATCATCTCTGACCCAACCAGCACCAATACTGTCAGAGCTGTAGAGGTCTCGGAATTGTAGCTTTGGTGCTGGATCTGTGGATAGGGATATGACTCTGACACTTTCTGTGCCATCCCTTTCCCTTGAGACCTCAGCAATAGATAACTTGGCTTCTACCTCTGCTTTGAGGCAGGAGTGGAGGGATTCCCTGGGCCACCCTAGTCAGTCAGTCAATCAACATTGGCTTCTGTGGGAATGGTCCTGGGATTTCATTTGGCTTCTGCCTTTGAGGTAGTGGAGAAAACTCTTTCCACTTCAGGAGATAGGGCATCCTTGCACCCCTCGGGTCCTCTTCCCACTCATCAACTATCTGCCTTGGGTCCTGACCCTAACACATTCTGTCCCATTGCAACAACCATGCTGAAATGTCTTTGAGCCAGTCCTCCTTCAAGATTGTCACTGGCTTCTTAGTCTTCCATGGATCATACCCCATGGAAGCTTCTCAGAAGCATACATGCAAATGTAGCCACATTGATTTCCCACAGGAGTCATTAATGGAAGAGATGGACTTTGATGAAGTGGAGGGGTCCCCCAGATCATCCCTTGAAGATGTCTCATTTAGAGAGATTCTTGAGATTTTGAGAAAGAAAGATGGTTGGTCTTTCAAAACCCCTTCCCAGAAGGAGTCCACGTTCCTCGAGACATTTGGTACTGGTTCAGTTTCTTCCTGGGTGGTTCCCTCAGTGGATTAAATAGTGCATCTCATTTTTTGTTGGACATGGAAGGATCTGGATGTGTCTGGATCAATTACCAAGAGACTGAATAAGTATCTAGTAGTACCTCCAAATCGTGTCTATTATAACAAGCATCCCCCAGTTGATACTGCAGTGGTGGCAGCAACCATTAAGAAGGAACTCACCAAGGACAGTCCAGCTGTTCCTCCTGCTAACAAGAGAGTCTAGGGCTTTTGACAGATATGGCAAGTGAGTTTATGTATCACCAACCTTTGCCTTAAAGTTGCTGAACTATTTGGTGTGCATTACAAGATTCCAGAAGAATTTGACTAATGAACATTCCAAGTCTCTCTCCAGGCCTATGTCTGCTGAGGATAATAGAACTATGTGTTCACAACTGGCCAGTCTCCAGTGCATTTTGAACGCCTTCATGCATCTGATCTCCTATGTGACAGAGGACATTTCTAGAGTGACAGGTTCAGACATTACAGTTCAGCGGCATGCCTGGATGTGCATATGGAATTTTGCAGAGCCTTTCAAGAGTTTGTTCATTAATGTTCCTCTTGATGGCTCAACCCCTTTCAGACCAAATATTAAGGAAACACTTTCCAGGAGTGAACCATATGGGAAAACCTCTGTATGCCAAAGGAATATGTTTTTCTACCTCCCAAATGACCTTTTCCAATCTGGTTCTGAAAATCCTAGAGCTTTTTCCAAGACACTTTCAGAGACAGATCTTCCAGGGACAGAGGGGAAGACCTTAGCAATAATCATTGCCCCAGTGGCAGGGGAGGCTCAAGAGCCAAGGCTTCAGGAAACTCTTCACAGAGAAGTCTTACCAACACTCCTGAAAGATTGCCTGACTGCTGCGGTCTGGAGGTAGTCACAGGCACTTATTTCTGCACCCAGAGGCCTGGACATCCATTACCAAAGATGTCTGGGTTCAGACTATTATTACCAGAGAGTAGCCAGTCTTAGACCTAAGTAATTTGAACCTTTTTGTCAAACACTCAGAGTTCTGGAAGGGCACAGTTCAGTCCATTCTCCAACTGTTGCAGACGGAAGACTGGATGTGCTCAACAGACCTCCAGAATGTATACTATCACATCCCAATAGAGAGGCAGTCCAGGAGTTTTTTTCACTTTGGGCTGGGGGCCAGTCATTTTCAGTTCAGAGCCCTGTCCTTTGGTCTCTCCACAGCCCCCCAGGTGTTCACCAAATGTATGGCAGTGGTGGAGACTCATTTGAGACTGCTAGGATTTCGGGTGTTTCCTTACCTGAATAACTGGCTCCTCACTGCCCCCACCAACCATCTAATGATTCATGACAGGGATTACTTTCTTCATCTTTGCATCCAACTGGGCATCACGGTCGATTACAACAAGTCTCACGTTTGTCCCAAACAAGTCCTGGAGTTCATAGGGGATCATTTAGACACAGTCTCCCAGATACCAAGGCTATCACAGTCAAGATTCTCCACCTTACAGAATCAAACTCTGACTTTCCTGTCTTTGCAACCCCCCTGAGAGATTAATTTTACAACTCCTGGGATCTATGGCTGCCTCAATAACCTTGGCTGTGTTAGCGAGATTTCATATGAGAGTACTCCAATGGATGTTAGTAGTACAGTGGTCAATAAGATGACAACCCATGAATTTTCTCATACTTATCACCGATGTTTGCAAGAAATATGTAGTGTGATGGGTTCAAGCAGCAGAGGTACAACAGGGCTGACCCTTTGTCTTGCCTTTACCAGAGGCCACACTGATCATGGATGCTTCCCAGATGTGGTTCTGGGGCACTGCTTGGGTAAGATAGTTCAAGGCACGTGGTCCCCCTCAGAGGCCAGTATTCACATCAGTGTCCTAGAGCTTAGAATAGTCCTCCTAGCATTTCAGGCATTCCAGGATGTTCTCCTTCTGGGGTTGATTGCCATGCAGACAGACAACATGTCTGTAGTCTGGTACATCATCAAACAAGGGGAAACCTGTTTTATCCCTTGTGTGGAGAACTGATGGCAGTGGGCAATCTTTTCCAACCACTTTCTGACAGCAATGCACATACTGAGGAAGTCCAACATCATGGCAGACAAGCTGAGCAGGTATTTTCTACTACCTGATGAGTGGTCGCTCATTTCATTTGTGATGCAGCAGATTATTCATCATTGGGGTTGACCATGCTGCAATCTATTTGCTTCATCCCAAAATGCCAAGTGCAGCAGTTTTTTTCCCTGATCCCCCCAAGAGGGGAGAGTCACTGAGAGATGCTCTACTTCACAATTGCCCCCCAGCTTCTGTACACGTATCCAATTCCCTTTATTCCAAAGCTTTTACAGAAAGCCACTCAAATGAAGAGGAAAGTCATACTCATTGCTCTATTCTGACCTCATCAAGTGTAGTTTCCCCTTGTTTGGGCACATCTAATACACCTGCCTTGGGTTCTGGATCATTTTCCAGATCTCTTATCTCACTCAGGCATTTAAGTGCACAAGCTTACCGCATGGTTACTCTACTTCCAGTGATAGCTAGACAGTCCAGGTTTTCTTCTCAGGTTATACACATTCTCTGAAGGTTTTGGCCAGGAAGAAATGTAAGAGTAAATAGAAAAGGTTTTCTATCTGTGACTAGCAGGAGATATTTGAACCCCTTTTTAACCTCTGTTTTAGAAGTCCTGACATTTCTGGCCTCATTTTCCACAGTGGGGTGAATTATTCCATAATCGAGATACAACTAGCAACTCTCTCTGATTTTCATATTGGGAAAATAATTCCTCCTTGGCATTTCTAGGCTTATGTAAAGCCTTTCTTCAGGGTAACTTCCTCCTTAGACCTCCATTTAAGGGTCTCACTTCTTCTTGAGATCTTACACAAATCTTACAGGCTTTGACACAGTTCCCCTTTGAAACAGCAGCCAAAGTGGACCTAAAGTTCTTGTCTTTGAAAACCATTTTTCTATTCACAGTTATTTCAGCCAGATGAGTATCTGAATTTCTACCTTCTCAACCTCCATATCTGATTTTTCACAAGGACAGGGTTTCCCTGTGAACCAGTCCCTCCGTTTTACCAAAGTTTGCTTCAACCAAGTGATTCATTTTCCAGTTTTCCTTCCAAAATGTACTAATTAGGGAGAGTACATGCTGCACTTGTTGGATATACATAGACAACTCAAATTTTATCTTGGTAGAACACAAGCTGTCAGAAAATCTGATCAGCTTATTGGTTCATTTTCAAAGACTGAAGCAGGCAAGCTGGTTTCAAAAGTAACCTTAGCTAGCTGGCTCACTGATTGTATTTCTTATGTCTACAAGGATAAAGGATTAACCTTGCTGAGAGCCCTCAAGGCTCACTTCTTCCACCTTCTTATCCAGAACTTCAATAGGAAATATTTGAGATGCAGTACCTGGCCCAAGGTTCATACCTTTATTGCTCATTACAAATAGGATGTTTTTTCCAGAGCCAAGGCAGCTTTTGGCTCTGCCATTCTCTGGAGTATCCTTCCATGATGATCACCCTGGGTTTCAAGCAGCTGGTGACTCTTCCCCAGCCATTGAGGAATTGACAAGAAAAACAGCATCAGATACAAAAGTTATGTACTCATCATAAGGATACCCCTGTGTTATCTGTTTTCATCCTTCCTCAACATCCCTTCCTTCAGTCCCCCTTTTATGTCATGGAAAATGTTTGTATAAACTTTTGGTATGACCTGTGGGCTATACCTAAAGATATTTCCCCCTTTCTTTACCCCAGATTTAGATATTCTCTGGTTGTTTTTTACCAGCTTTTGCACTTGTACTCTAGTTTTAGTATGGATACTATGAGATTAGTCATTAGTAATTTAGCATTGGGGGAAAACTCAATCTGAGGTAATGTAGGATTTGGAGGGGATTATGGGTATAAGGAGGAGCCTGAGCTATGGATCCCAAGTGTGAAAAGTGGCTGAAGTCAAATCCAAGGTTGGATCCAAAACACCAATCATTGAGGAATGACAAAAGCAGACAACACAGATGCATCATTATGGGGAATACATAACTTTTGTTTCTCCCTTTTTATAGCATTAACCAGGGACAATTACCATAGGTTTTCTTACAGAGTGCATCTACTCATACTTCAAATGACTGTATGGTTGATTCACTTTGATACCTTTAGGCACCTCTCTATCATGAGGACTTGCAGCAGCTACTAAAGTTGGCAAGAAAAACTGCTACTAGTAAATGATATATTGGCAAGTTGAAGAGATTTTCTTGTTGGTGCCTAGCCAATGACCAGGGATGCATTACGTTTTTTTCCACCACTTTTGCTTAAATATTTGTGTAATTTACTATCCTCATTTGTATCTTAAAGATTGGTCCTGGAACAACTCCTTTGTGCATTTACTTCTCTGAGGTCAAGGCCAACGTCAAGAGCCTCTGGTTGACCAAATTTGCAGATTATTGCAAATTAGGAGCAGTCAGAGAATCCCTCACCAACACTAATGTTCTCCAGGAAGGGATGATACAGACAAATAATTTGTGTCAGAGCCATGGATTAAAACTAAATGCCAAGAAATGCATATAGTATCCTTCAGAAGTCATCCACCCCCGGTAACTATCATATTAACACCACATCCCTAAGAGTCGACCCAGTAGTCAGGAACTTGGGGGCACACATAGCCATTGATCTAGCCTGTGACCATCATGTGTCTACAGTAGTGAGGAAATCATTCTATGTTGTTCAACTTATAAACAAAGGTATGGCATCTAGGTCCAAGGAGGTTATTGTTCCACTATATTTAACATTCATCAGACCTATCATTGAGTACAATACTTCTTTTGGTATGTACCTAACCAGGCACATCTAACAACTGGAATGTATACATAGGTTCCTCACTAAAAGAATACAGGGCATAAGTAACCCATCCCATGCAGACCGCCTCAAAGCCCTATCCCTGTATTCTGTCTCCTACATGACTATATTGAAAAACAAACAACATCATAATTACCCATTATAAAGACATAAACCTTGCTTATGATATAAATAGAACCTGTTGAGGAGACAGGTATGTATCATAAAAACTACCCCTTCTCTGGAACAGGCTTCCCATCCGTGTGAAGCAGAGCTCCTTCTTAACCCAGTTTAAATGTAACTTGTACAATTGAATGGAGAACAGAAAACTCATCCCTGTTTTTACACCTATGCTTCTAATGGACATGGTTAGCTAGTAAATGGTTTATCTGCCACCTGAGACCTCCATGTAGACAGGTTTCTTATCTTTTGGATCTCAATTTTCTGTTATAAAAACAAATCATGTCACACTTTGATTCTGCCAGTCAGGCTAATCTAAAGTTCATCAGTTTGAAAAACTGCTCTTCTTATTGCTCTGACATCTGCAAGAAGAGTATCTGAGTTGCAAACTCTCATTGTGTGAGAATCCTGTGTGGTTTTCCATAGAGATATGCTTAGTTTGCTTGCAGACTCCTCTTTTATTCTTAAGGTTGTTTCAGAGTTTACATTGAATTAGGCCATCAGTCTACCTGGTTTCTATCCTGACCCATAAACAAGGGAGAAAACAATTTATACATTCCAGATGTGCATAGGCAACTGAGATACTATCTTGACAGAACCAAGTCCTTCAGAAAAGCTAAACAACTATTTATTTCATATTCTGGGACTAAAAATGGTCAAGCCATGTCTAAAAAGAGTATTTCCAGGTGGTTGTCCTCTGCTATTGTTTTTGTTACTCTCACCATGATAAATCCATTCCGGGCAATATTAAGGCACATCCTACTAGAACCTTAGCTTCTATGATTGCATACCAGAGCATTCTAGAGACAACAGCTTGGTCCTCTTTACATACTCTTACAAAACACTACAAACTGGATTCCTTTTCCATGTCCAGAGCAGGCTTTGTTAGGACAATTCTCCAGGCTGGACCCTTACTCTTCCTCCTCCCAGGTTGGATATAGCTATGGTAATCTACCCATAGTCTCCAGTGAGAATGATGAACATAGTATAGTTGTGTAAGTTGCACTTACCTATAACAATAGATGTTCAAATTGACCGCTGCAGTAGCCACGCCCACCCTCCATCTTCCTCCTTGGAAGTAGTTTTGGTGGGATATAAAGTTGTTCTACTGTTGTTTATATCTTGGTTAGTGCAGGATGAGTTCCTCATGTTTTTCTTGAGGGGCAAAAATGTCCTGAAGATTTTTAGTCATTCTGGTTGTTTATATAGCTCTCTCCAAAAGAGGATCAGCCTATAAGCAGCCAGGGTGACAGTGGTGGAGGGGATAAAAGCTTTTGGAAGATGTCTGGTTGCTTTATCCTGGGCAGCTACTGTTACAGATAAGTGCAACTTACACAACTGTACTTTCTCAATGTTTACTCAAAAAAGTAAAATAAAAATGTGAAATAAAGAGCACTACATAAAGTCACACAACTGGAAGATTTTTTACTTGCACATATGCAACTCACAAAAAATACTGATGAGTGGTGATGAAGATAATGAAACATAAATGATGACTTCCAGATTGAAACAAGTATAACTTACAGTGCCATCTGAGCACCAGCTAAAATAATACATTTTAAGTAATTTTACTTGCTTTCTTTAGGCTTTTTACAAGGATATCATCCAGAGACTGTCATTTCAGTGAAAACAAGACAATCTATTCGAATAATTTTAAATAATGCAAGCGATACAATTCAAGTATTAATGTCAACTGGTCTCCTTGATGACTTTGAAGCAAAGAAGTTACAGAAGGTACAAATATAAGATAAACTTGCATTTCATTGCACTACATTTATCTTTTTTTGGTAATTGTGGAAAGCACTTGCGCTGTAATAGACTTATTTGATTTTGTTTTTTAAACCTTATTTATGTTAGTAATGACAGAAATAGCTGTATATATATATATATATATATATATATATATATATATATATATATATATATATATATATTTATTTATATATATGTCTGACTCAGTTGCTTCATAGAATACTCTGACTTATATTGGTTTTCCAAAACAGACGAATACTAGGTTACGTGTTGAATGTCTATAGATCTTACCTCTCATCCTCAGAGCAGTTAAAATTGAAAGCGTAATTGGGGGAAATACTAGACAATCTCTCCTACTCTGATGTAGAGTGATCTTGTTGTTTGCATGTGTAGGTCAAAGGGCAGAAGAGCAAGGGGGCTAAGTAGCCCTGAATATATTTTAAAGACGCAACAGCAAACCTTAGATTTTTTTTTTTATTATGTAAGTGTCAAGACTCATAGTACTACAGTATTGCATCTCACACCTCCAGTAGGAATCTCTTGCAGAGCAGAGTAAAATACAGGTCAAAGAAAGTAAATAAATAAAAATCTCATATGTCTTACTTGCTGTTTTGTGTGTCTTCTTATATTCAGTGCAATGTTTTTTTTTTTGGGGGGGGGGGTTGCATATAACTGATTATTTTTAACAGTAATAAAAGTAAGGCTGTCAGCAAAAGAAATTCAATGATTTGTGATAATCCGGTCCATGCAATATAATACCTGGATTGGTCACAATTGGCACTAGCTCTCAGCAATTCTTAGAATCTTCTGCAATCTTGAGCTCCTCCTCTCTTCCCATAATGCCCTGGTGAGCTAAATCTACAGATCTCATTGATATTTATTTCAGCTCATCGTGGATCTCTTGCAGTATGAGAGATGTAGAGTGTTTAAACTTGTTTTGTCAGTCTTTATAACAGAGAATGTAATTGTTTCCTCATATATTTGGATATTCAGCATCATTTTAAAACTTCTTCCAATTTCTGTCTTTCTGAAAATCTCAGCCACTCCTTGTTCCCGCCTAGGCTGCTTCAACCTTCCTTTCCCATCTTTGGCATTTCCTTTCCTCCTTTAACTTAAAAAGTGAATTATAGCACAAGTTTTGCTAAGACATACAAACTGCTCCTGTTAATCTCATTATTTTCAGTATACCAACTAGTTTCTCAGTCTTGTATTGTTGTTATTGGCACATGTTTTTATTGTTTATGTTTGTAGAGAATCATTTTACTGATCTGACAGCTGCTTACTCTTTTTCACAGACCTTAACTATATAGCTGTTTGATTATATATACTGTTAAGATTTGACAGTTATTGCAATAGACAGGGATAAGACATCTAACTTCTCTAAATATAAGAGATGTGCATACAAAATTTCAGCCCAGGCCAGTAATCACGCAGTCTGTGTGTCATTGCCTGGGGCTGGAACATTTAAAAATAGAGTTCAACGACTTTTTAAAATGCAGGCACAAATTCATACAGATTAGTCTTTTGAAGGGTGAAGCCGTTAAGGACAAGAAAGCAGAGAAGAAAACGGGGAAGGTGTATAGATGTCTCTTCCTAGGTTAGAAATTTCCTCTCTTTATGAGTTGGGACCCTCCAGGGTACCATCAGCGCTGACAGCTTTAACCCTGTTGGGACCTGGTAGTCTCAAACATTTTGGGTTGTCCAACTTGACTTTGAAGAGAAGACTGGGAAGCTTCTCTTCAGAGCAGGAGTTGTCAAAATACTTCTCCACTCGAGGCCTGCTTCTGCCCTTTCCATTAGGTTCTACAAGTTCATGCATAGCCAATCTGTACCCATGGAGTTGGAAAGAATGATGATGGCCCCTCTAATGACACAGCTGGAGCTTGGCGTTATCTGTGCACCCCCCCATTACTAGTATGGCCAGAGATGAACCCCTGACCCTCCAGCTCATCTGTCCTACCCTAGCCCTGTATTGGCACTGGATATTTTGGATCCAACCATGGAATCCATGTCATTATGTCATTACGTCATTACCATCAGCACTGACAGTTAATATTTCCTTGGCATCAACACTTTGGTATGGACACTAATGCTGAGGCTGTCAGCATAAATGCTACAAGGTTGAGATAGACAATGAAACCCTCAGGGATGCACATGGTGTCAGTGCAGTCAACATTTGACTTATTGCTGAAATTCCACTTGCTGATTTCAGCCCCAAGCTTGGTGCGAAAGGACTGCCCATGGTGTGGCCTTGGAGTGATGAACCAGATCATGTAACCAGCACCTGTGGTGTTGACATTTTTGATGCTGACTGCTGAGATGGGAGAGGTGGTTACAATGACAACTTCAAAATGTTCAGTCTTAGAACAGGCACTGACCATTGTGGCACTAGCTGCACACACCAGCCAGCACAAAGTTGTGAGACATTCATTTTTCTCCCAACAGAACAATGTAATGCAAGGCCTCTTGAGACTCAGAAGGTCTGGGGAGAAGTCCTCTCCCAAATTCTTGGATGGTTCCCTTCAAAGTGTTCTAAGGAAGAGGATATGTAAAAGTAAATGCTTAGACTCACTTTTAAAGTCCCCTACCCAGACACCAATCCTGACAAAGGGGAGGATTCCCAGCAGCCATCTCCAAAAGACATCAAGTTCAGGAAAATCCTTTAGATGATGCGTCAGATTGGAATCTGGTCCTCTGACTTCCCTTGACCAAAAGAAGAGATCCTTCAGTAGACATTCTGAACCACTCCTCAGCTCCTGACTGAATGGTGGATGTAGTTTGTCAGCAGACCTGAAAAGAGAAGGGCGACCAGCTCCTGCATGTCTGTTCTCCCAAGAACAGACAGCAGAACCCCTGAGGCACTGCCTGGTTGATCCTGTTTGGTAACAGTTAGAGATCACATTTCTTTGTATCTCAAAGTTTGGCTGACCATAATGCAGGCCAAAGGCAACTCAATCCCCTTTTCTAAACCCCCCATGCTGCTATCTCTTCCCCTACCAGACATTCCACTACAACAAAAGAAGGCCACTAACCTCCTTCAAACCAGACTAGAAAGGATCCAAGTTTTACTCAAGGTTCTTCTTGGAACTGTAGAATACAAAGAACTTCAGGCCTACAGTGTATCTCAGTTGTCTGAACCAATATATTCAAAAAAACAACATTCTGGATGATCACAGTTGCAGTTTTTCCTTCCTTGTCTACAAGAAGGAAACTTGATGTGCTTTCTGCATGTCCAGGATATTTACCTTCACATAAAATAATAAAGATATTCAGATTTCTACACTTTAATTCATTACCTGTTCAGTGCCTTGCCCTTCAGACTAGCCACAGCCTGCAGGGTGTTTACTAAGTACATGGCAGCAATATTGTTTGGCCTCACGCTACTAGAAATAAAGACCATCCTTTATCTGGAAAACAGTCTAGTAGCCACTACTTCAAATGAGACTCACCAGGATGAGGGAGTATTTGCTCTGGTTATGCCTATTTCTAGAAATATCAGCCAACATAAAAAGGTCACAGATGGAACAAGCTCAGACATTAACTTTTATTGGTTGCCCTCTGAACACCAAACTAGCAATAATGAGTCCCCCAGGTTATCTCGATACAAGAGAAGGTCAGTTTTCTTTTTTTGCACAAATGTACATCTATAGAAGATTCCGTATTAAGAGTAATGACTACAACCATATGCATAAGACCCCCACCAGATATCACATGAGAGTTCTGTAATGGAAATTGAGGGTACAATGGTCACAACTTCATGACCCAATGTTTCAAAATATATGAATTTTCAACTCTTATTGGAATCTTCTACACTGTTGGGCTTCAACCACAGACTCTGTTCTCAGGGCACCCTTTTCTTTTTCCACTCCCAGATGTCACAGTCACCATGAATGTGTCTGCCTTGGAGTGTAGGAGAATTGTCTGGGATAGATAGTCCAGAGAATATGGTCTCAAGAGAGAAGCACAACTACACATCAGTATTCTGAAGATGATGGGTATTCTCCTAGCATTTCAAGCTTTTCAGAACCCTCTTCCCCAGGATGTGATAGTCATACACTCCAACATCATGGCTATAGTCTGGTATATCAACAAGAAAGAGTGACCAGATCATACCTCCTTTGTTGAGAAGTAATGAGGGTTTGGGAATAAGCCATTAACTCATTGCATTTTTGGTGCCA
This sequence comes from Protopterus annectens, assembly GCF_019279795.1. Classification (NCBI taxonomy): domain Eukaryota; kingdom Metazoa; phylum Chordata; order Ceratodontiformes; family Protopteridae; genus Protopterus; species Protopterus annectens. The sequence goes on along the minus strand of NC_056731.1, from coordinate 1,896,281,197 downwards.
ATAAATATCTCAGGTCAAGCCAGTTCCACAGCAGACAAACTAAGCAGATATCTTCTGATGCCTCAGTAGTAGTCTGCAAGCATGTCTGCAGCAGGAATGCTTTTCTGCCAATGTTATAAGCCTTGGTGTGATCTCTTTGCCTCTACCACCAGCACCAAATGCAACAACTTATTTTTCCTAATCCCTTCACAGGGTCATATTCCCAGAGACATTCTTTTCCAACCTTGGCCCTGGGTCCCCATTATTCCTATCCTATGCTACCTTCTATGATGAAGTTCATTCAGAAAGTCAGGAAGTGCAAAGCTAAGCTCATTCTCATTGCTCTATCTTGGCCCTGACAGGTTTGGTTCCTGTGACCTCACCTGGTAAGGAGAAGCCTCTACCGAAGCATTATCCAATAATCCTATCACATGCATCTGGCAAGCCTCAGATCCAGCCCCTCAGATTAACTACATAGTCTCACCACTTCCAGTATTGGACTGTGACCAAGCCTGCCTTCGATGGGTGGTCCAGTTATTAGCAGCATCTCATAAACTCTTAAGTAAGTTAAAATAAAAAAGTGTGTGTGTGTGTGTGTGTGTGTGTGTGTGTGTGTGTGTGTGTGTGTGTGTGTGTGTGTGTGTGTGTCTGTGTGTGTGTGTGTGTGTATATATATATGTATATATATATATATATATATATATATATATATATATATATATATATATGTTTAGGGATCTACTTTGAAAGTTCAAATTACCATTACTGTGAATTTCAAATGATCATGGCGAAAATGCCATTTAGTTAAAACACTGAAAATTCAAAATACCTACATTCATAATATCAATCTGTAAGATGCAGATGTTACTTTTTCTCACTCTGCCATTGCAGTATCAAACAAAAGTAAATGTGTAAAGTTTTGAAAAATAAAATTGTTGTTTTAATTAAGTCTAGATGCTCTATAGTGCAACACAAAATTAATGTAAGAAATTAGAGTGTAATAATCAAATTCCTTACATCTTCAGCAACCATCAGCGTTTAGTAAAAAATTCTTCTTTATTCCACAAAAAGGCAAAGAAAAACGAAATGAGCGCTTTCACGTATGCACCATACGCTTCATCAGATTTCATTATACACAAAAGTAGCTCAGTTTAAATAGTATCATCTAGAATTCAATTAAAACAATTGCCTTACCAATTAGTAACATCTCAAGCTTTTTAAAGGTATAGCTGACCTATAAGACGATCTTAAATATATATTATTTAATACAGCACAACCTAACAATTTATTAACATAGCATCTATGCATTGTTGAACTAATTCTAAAATATATATCAAAAACTAGATGCAACTATCAAATTTAAAACAATAAAAATAGAAATGGTAATAATGAATATAAATAAAGTTAATGCAATTCATTATTAAAACAAATAATCAAGCCAGTAATGTTCACATTATTATAATAGATCCATATTTATAACCTGAATGTTATGAATCAAATTAAAATCTATATCCAGTATAACATCCATATAAATATAGTGTGTATTATATTGATAAAGTGCTTAGTGCTTATGAATTATTATAAAAATATGTATATGTATATATATATATATAAATATAGTTGAAACCAAAATCCTATAATATTGAGAAATAAATATGAATCAATTAATAAATAAATATTTATTAATTGATTCATATTTATTTCTCAATATTATAGGATTACAATATTCTCAATATTATAGGATTTTGGTTTCAACTATATTTATATATATATATACATATACATATTTTTATAATAATTCATAAGCACTAAGCACTTTATCAATATAATACACACTATATTTATATGGATGTTATACTGGATATAGATTTCAATTTGATTCATAACATTCAGGTTATAAATATGGATCTATTATAATAATGTGAACATTACTGGCTTGATTATTTGTTTTAATAATGAATTGCATTAACTTTATTTATATTCATTATTACCATTTCTATTTTTATTGTTTTAAATTTGATAGTTGCATCTAGTTTTTTATATATATTTTAGAATTAGTTCAACAATGTATAGATGCTATGTTAATAAATTGTTAGGTTGTGCTGTATTAAATAATATATATTTAAGATCGTCTTATAGGTCAGCTATACCTTTAAAAAGCTTGAGATGTTACTAATTGGTAAGGCAATTGTTTTAATTGAATTCTAGATGATACTATTTAAACTGAGCTACTTTTGTGTATAATGAAATCTGATGAAGCGTATGGTGCATACGTGAAAGCGCTCATTTCGTTTTTCTTTGCCTTTTTGTGGAATAAAGAAGAATTTTTTACTAAACGCTGATGGTTGTTCAATGAATGGTGTGATTCCAGCTGCCTTTTCGTTCTGGTTCTACTTGTGTTTCATATTACTATTTCCTGTATATACTCAAACCATTTCTCACTGCCTCAGCCAAGATTACTGTTGCTCAAACTCACCTGATTTCGACCCTTCTCTATGCCTCCCCCATATACACAAACCTAACCAAAAGCAATTTAAATAAACTGGCAACTTCTTACAACAACATAGCCAGATTTGCCACGGGTACCCCATTTATAACCCACCACTGACAAAATCTAAAACTGCTAGGATGGCTGGAAATACAAAATCAGCTACTCTACCAGCAACTCACCTTATTCCACATGATCTTACACCATCCCACAAATACACCTATACTCGGTAACCTCCTCAATTTTTATCAAAATTTTCCAACCCTACATTCCGCAAATACGATCTGAGGAAGACAGCAGTCAAAAGCGCTTATCAGATATCTTCAAGGGACAGTTTTGAGCTTTTTTTATTTTTCATTTTATTTTCAAGTCGAAGTTTCATTCGTATTAAAGGACTACATTTTAATTGGAACACCTGTGGATTTCGTTGATTTGCCATCCTTGGGTGGATTTTCTGTTTTTTTTCTGCTAATATTGACTATTTTTATGACAGACCACCTTTAGCATTTGGGAGTTATTTATTCATTTGTACGTTCCGCAAATAGGTTACAAGTAGCCACCTTAAAATCTAAAAACAAATCAAGGGACTGTCTGTTTTCTAACTCAGTTGGTAAAACTTGGAACAAACTCCCAACTGAACTAACTTCTACTACATCCACCAATCTTTTCAGGAACCAATTAAGAATTTTCTTAAAATCCCAATAGCTTTGCCCATGCACCAAGCCCGACTGATACTATCTTCCCTTGCCTTTAGCCTTCTTTTACATCAGTTCTTTTACCTTTGCTACTGCTCTCTCTTCTAAAAATATAAATAATTTGCTCTTCATACCCATCACTGTGCTGTGTCAACTTCCTCGACACAATATGTTAACTGACTAATGCTTATATTTGCCTATGCTAACTGTTGCTCCAAATGACTGAAACAAAAATCTTCATAGTGTTACCCTATCTGCATACTGCTGCTGAAATAACAAGTGTACATGAATGTATAGTTATCCATCTTCATAGTGTTACCCTATTTGCTTACTGATGTTAAAATAACAAGTGTACATGAATGTATAGTTATCTAATTGTTTTTGAATGTATGGTTATCTATTTGCATTTTGTATAAACTGTTCTTTTCTCGGAGCTTTTCTCCTCGGGCCTCTACTGAAAATGGACATATATCCAGTTAGACTAGCCCGGTCAACAAATGTAAAATAAATAAAATTATAAAGCTCAATCATCCTATGGTTATACTTGTTCTACACATCTTCACTATTTGCTAAACATATGGTAACTACTGTGCTTTAGCATGTATGAACAGATTTATACTTATGAGCAAAATGTTTTTAAGCGTTACACTTTTCACAAATATATATAAATATATTCTTCAATACATCCTAGTTCCTTACAATTTTGTTATAATATTCTGGAACACAGAGAGTCTGCAGTCCATGGAATGTTGGATGTAATGTCTGCCATGTTGCTAAGGTACATAATACACATCCTTAAAGGGACAGATGTCCATATGAATAGTTTACCTTTATCTATAACTTTTCAAAATACTGCATCTTGATGTTTTGAATTATCAGTGTTTTAACTAGTCGGGAGTTTCATGAGTTTCATCTCGATCATTTGAGATTTGTGGTTTTGGTAATTCGAGCTTTCAAAATAGATCTATATATATATATATATATATATATATATATATATATATATATATATATATATCTAAAACCCATAACAACTAATTTCATAACATTGAGACCAGAATATCTAAAACCCATAACATTGAATTTCATAACATCTAACCCTACAAGTCACAGGAAAATAACATCCCCTCCACATATGACACCAAACTACCAAACACACTTTTTACTATGTTTCTGCAGGGAGGCAAGCCCCCTGCACCCCCCACACTCCCTGTGAATTAAATATACCAACTCCAAGATCGCACTACAGTGGGAAAAAGTTAATTTCCAAATCCCACTGTATCAAGCCCCCCTGCAAAAATGTAGTAAAAAGTGTGTTTGGTAGTTTGGTGTCATTATATGTCATTATATGTCGAGAGGATGCTATTTTCATGTGATTTGTACTGTTAGATGTTATGAAATTCAATGTTATGGGTTTTAGATGTTTTGAGTTTTAGATGTTCTGGCCTCAGTGTTATGAAATTAGATGTTATGTGTTTTAGATGTTTTGAAGGGGACCTATATATATATATATATATATATATATATATATATATATATATATATATATATATATATATATATATAAACAAATGGCAGAAATTTGCTTCATGGGCAACACAACAAGGACTGAACCCATTCATGGCACCAGTTCCTACAGTCCTTCTATTTGTATCTGAGATATTTGATAAGAGTACTAGTTTTTGTATGGTAAAAGTTTTCCTGGCTGCTATCTCAGCTTACCATCAAGGTCTCAGTCATTAATCTCTGGTTTCTCACTCTGTGAGGATGCAAAACTTTCTAAAGATAGATGTTTTTGTCCAGATCCCCATATAGAGTTCCTGCAGTATTCTGGGACTTGAGTTTTGTTTTACAAAAAATAATTTCAGACCCCTTTGAGCCAGCAGCACATGCAGTCCTCCTATTTCTTTCCTGGAAAACGTTATTCTCAGTGGCTGTCACTTCAGCTAAGAGGGTTTCTAAACTACATGAAAAGAAGCTTTCATAGATGGGCTGGAGACAGGAATGTGTGTGATTTACGCACACTTAGCTGAAGGAGAGAGCAGTAATGAAACAAGGATTTCATTTTTTTTTTCAAAAACCTATTGAAAAAATGAAAAATTATCTAGCATGTTTAAAATAGGTTAAAACAAAGTCAGAATCAAGGGTAGCAAAAATTCCTGCCCCCAAAATTATACAATGTTTTTTAAATATGTAACAGAAGAAACACCCCGAAAGATAAAGTGGATAAGAAGCTGCAGAACTTCACAAATATTGCTAACCTACAGCTTTCACAAGCAATGCAGAAAATAACTTTATTAGGAGGGGAAAACCTCCTTCACTGTTTCTGAAGAAGTAATGGAAACATCGACCAGCTTATTAAAAAATAATGCAGCTGCTCACACTCATGGTAAAATAGAATTATTGTCTGCAGCCATTGTTTCTGATTTTGAAATGTGCAAAGATTGTGTGGAACTGTTAAGAGTGTCTCTAGAAAGAAGTGACACAGTTAATACAGCAAATATAAATCAAAGTTCAATGAATATTCAGAGAACTAATAAAAGTGTAATGTGACTGCAGTTTTAACAAACATTTCTGACAAGTCAAACACCATTACAGAGAAGTTGTGCAGTCTAGAGATTGTCATGAATTCAACAGCTTCTATGTTAGTTGCTTTAAATGAAATCCAAGAAAAGCAAATGCAACAAACAACCCAGCTTGAAGTGTTAAAAGAAACAAACTCAAGCACTTGAACATGAATAGACATCTATGAAAGAAAAGCTGGATTTAGCGCAAAAAGCAAATGAAAAGATGAAGCCTCAGCTACTAGATTTCTAAACAACAGCCAGACAGACCATTCAAATAGTGGAAGTACCTGAGGAATAGAAAAAAACAGACAGGATTTGAACAAATAAGTGTTTTTTTTAGTGAACTGGAGATTCTAAGATAAGAGACAAAAGAATTTAACAGTTGTAATCCAAGAGAGACATTGGAACTATAATGGAGAGAAAATTCCATTTTTTTTCTTGTTTGCATTATAGTCAGTGTCTTTCGGCTTTTCCCAGTTAGGGGTCGCCACAGCGGAACTCCGGTCCGCTAATGATTGGCAGTAGATTTTTATGTGCCGAGTTGCCAGCTCTGACGCAGAACCTTCAACGAAGGTAAGCCCATTCACGCATGTCTCTACACAGAAGACACACTAGCTGAGAATCGAACGGGACAACGTCTTACTGTGAGGCGACAACGCTATCGCAGTACCACCACTGCAGCTTTCTTGTTTGCCTTATGAAGTTGTAAAAGTGAGAGAATATCTTTTTCAGAGATTCATACGATCCTGTGGAAGAAGAAGAAGAAGAAGATTAAATCCTTCTTTTTGGCTCTAGCAACATTAAAAATTATATGGAAAGAAGTCCCTTTAGTTTTTTTCATCTGCAGCAGAGACTAAACACAAACTAACTGTATTGGGAATATTATAATCTCAGATATTGGCTAAATTATTTCATGCATGTCACCTACAGTGGATCTAATTGGATTTTATTTTTGTATTTAGTTTTTTTTTTTGTTTGTTTGTTTTTTTACTTTTTTCTCATCTGCAAACAAGGGTGTGGTGGTTGGATTATCATTTTCATTTGAAGAAATTCAGATCTTGCTATCTAAGGTATGTGAAAATGTTATAATCTAATTATTGGTGATGCCACTAGTGAAAATTGCTAGTTTAACAATTAATGGTGCACACAATTTCTCAAAATTAAGAAAGATATTAAGAATATCTTCTGTGACAAGAAATACACTGGAGTGAAGAACAATGTCTGTTTTAAAAAGTAAAATTTTTGGTGGATCAGAGATATGTTTATTAATTTTGGCTTGTTCCAATTGACTGCTGTCTCAATTCTAATTAAACAAAAATGTTTGTTCAAGACACAGCAGACATATTATGCCATAAAAGGTGGGGTACCCTTAATATCTTTGACCTGTAGTATTTACAAGATAACTATTGGTTCTTTATATGCACCTTGTAATGATTATATGGATTTTTAGAAGATATTTTTGAAGGTTTACAGTATTTAGATAACATAACCATTGTCTTGAGGGTGATTGTGACAATATTTTGGACTTGAATTTAAATTGTTCTTACCCCCAAAAAAATTACTACTTGAGATAGAGTAATATATTAAAAAAATAATAAGAGAAAATGTTAAATTTCCCAGTACAAAAAAACTTCACCTTTTTGTCATATAGTTATAAGCTTGGCATTTATTTATGTTTTTGTGTCATTTTACATTTACCAAGTTATAGAATTTGAGAATATAAAACATGTCACATAGTCTCATTGTGGTATGTTTAGAATTTCCATTTTACAAAATAGAAGTAAAGGAAAATTCATGAGGAGGATGATGCTATAAATTTTGTTTGAGTAACAAGATTTTGTAGAAATTAAAGAATTAACACTATTTAGGTAACAGAATATAAATGCAGCACTTTCCTTGAATTATAAATGGTTTGCATTTAAAGATACAATATACACTTATTTAAAACCTTTAATGTAAAAACACAGGCTATGAAAGAGCAAAAATTAAAGAACTAGAACAACTTATGGTTATTAATACTTTTAACTATTAATTATGAGAAATATATAAACATTTGGCAAGCAAAAATAAAACACATTGATTTGCAATATTTTATTGAAAAAGAGAAGAGGTAGAAGACATTTAAGAAAAAAATTAATTAAATTTGATCAGTCAGGGAAACTGCTTGCATCACAGTGTTGGGAAATAAAGTTTAACAATACCATGTGTCAGATGGTAGGAGTAAATTATGAAATGTGTACAAGCTTTGATGAAATCAGTAGTTTCTTAAACAACTACTTTTGCAAAGTTTATGATAAAGAATAAGCTACAGACACAAATAAAAATAAAATGTGGTTAATGTCAACCCCAAGATTTGATTTGAGCTCTATTGGTCCAGTAATGAAGTTAGGTGATATAAAAGAAATCATTAAAACTTTTAAAACCAAAAAAGCTTCTGGACCAACTGGATACTTAATGGAATTTTATCAAACATTTATTGAACCATTTTCTCTTTTGTACAAAATAGCCTATTTAATGACAATTCCTATTTAGGAAATACCACATTTTGTGAATGAATTTTGCAGAAATAGTCCTAATAAAAAGAGGAGAAAGATGAAACATGACCAGAACACTATATGTCCATTCCTTTACTCAATTCTAACTATAAAATGATTGCAAACATGATTAAAGATAATAGCTCATCTAGGCAAGTACTTCATCGCATTCAGTTTGGCTTTTCTCCTAATAGGAAACTATCAGAAACAATTATTTACAACTTGTAATATGACAAGTTGAAAGTAGGCATTTAAGTATAAATTCCTTAGATTTAATACAACTAGATGCCACAAAAGCATTTTATTTTATCAATAGGAAATGAATTTGGAAAGTTTTAGAATATTATGCAGTGCCTTTACCAATAATCACAGTAATCCTAAATTTGTATAATTCATCAGAGGCATATAATAAACTTAATAATAAGGCATTACCCGACTTTAGAATATTTTCTGGAGTAAGACAAGATTGTACGTTAGTAGTAATACTTTCTGTTTTAGCTATAAATCCTCTTTATATAAACTTCAAGAGATAATTATTACTTCTATAAGTAATAGAAAGGAGATGTCTTTATTAGCCTATGCTGATGCTTTAATGATTATAACAGTATTAATAAATATACAGAAAATATTATATAGCTCTTAAATGAAGTTCGGGAATTAATAGGCTATCAAATAAATTATGAGAAATCAGAAAGAATACAGATTTTTTGGGAATGTTCCTTTTAATTCAGCCAAACTGCAATGTATACCAGATGTACCTGGAAGAGAATTTTTGTGTATCATACTTGATCCAGAATATATATTCCTTGTTATCTACAGAATACTGAAATGGCTTTAAAAAGTGAGAAAGTAAGTACTTTTCTTTATTTGGGTGGGTTAATGTTTTAAAGATGATGTCTTTGTTGATTTTGTTATTCCTGTCCAGAACTTACTGATGCCTCCCACACCAAAATGGATAGCTAGGTGAAAAGTACTTTTAAAATGTTTTTGTGGAGATGTGGGTCACTAAGAATTCCAGGAAAAGTCGTGTCTGCTCCTACGGATCAAGGTGGATTGACTCGGCCAGATATAAATAAATATGTAGTGGCCTTGGTATTTATAAATATTATTAACTGGGCATATTCTTACAAAATAATAATGGAATTAATAATAAATATTGTGTCTAAATCAAAATGCCCATTACCAAGACTAAGGAAATTGTATTCATCAAATTTTGAAATAATGAAACATTTTGCTTCTTATAGATCAACAATATTAACATTAATTCATGAAATCAAGTTTTCATAGGGAAAACATCAAGTTCTAAAATGTTATTCCCATAATGAAATGTCTTTGTTACGTCATTGTCTTCATGCACATGGGAAGAACTTTGTTAAATATTAAACTAGATAGCCCATTATTAAGTAAATTATATATGTAGAAATGGTAGATTTATTTGAGAACAAGAATAAGTATAGGAAATACAAACTTCTTGAGTTAAAAAATAATTAACTTTAATTTACAAAGATTTACATTAGAAGGAAATATCTAGTATCCTCCTGCATGTTGCCCAATGTAAGGTGAAACTCCAGTGGCAAAAGAAACACACCAGACCACAACTGAAATGAGCAGAATGGAAATAGCACATCTGAATAGAAAAGTATAGTTTAATTTTTAAGCACTTTTGCCTTCAGTAAAGGCATCATCAGAGACAAAAACAGAACACAGAAAGCAAATCTGCTTAAATATATCTCTCAAAACGTATATAACCAGTAAAAACCTTATCTAGAAGAAGTGTAAGCATTTAAGGTGATATTGCAAGTTATACAAAGCACAAACACATATAAAACAGACATAAAAGACATAAAACTTGACAATATATAAATGTATCCTATAATAAATCCAAAATCTTACTTGCATAAGGGAAGAAATCCATTATAACAACCCCCACCACCCTTATCTGGATTCATAACACAAATCTCCTTTTTGCCCTTAATCTAGACAAACAATTCCATTTCTTTAGATGTTAAGTTGTCTTTACTTTACCACTATTTTTCAAGAAACATCTGAATTTACCCTCACAAACTCTCTTGAAAACAAAAATAATAGGGCAGCAAGGTGGTACAAATGTAATCTTCCTTTTCAAAACCAAGGAACTACTGATGGGGAGGGAGAGAAGAATTTAAAAAAACATATAAGGTTAAGCTGTCTGACAAAAAGTTTAAAATGCAATAACACTTGTACTATATCCTGCTTAAAGACAGGCACAAACTTAAACCCTTTTTTATCTCTGATGATGCCTTTACTGAAGGTGAAAGCACTTAAAAATTAAATTATACTTGTTTATGCAACTGTGCTGTTTCCAGTCCACTCATTTCAGTTGTGGTCTGCTGGAGGAGTCTGGTGTGTTTATTTTGCCATTTGAATATATAGTATCCTTTCAGAAAACTGTAAATGAAAACGTTTTCTAAATTTAAAGATCACTAAAAATGAATCTTTAAAAAATATAAATAATATCTTTAAATATCATAATATCTATTCAGTTTAAGATAATTGCAGGCATACACATTACACCTGTTAGACTTTATTTGGTGCATGTTTGTGTAACTCCAGTATGCTGGCATTGCCATATGGAACGGGCTGAACTTTACCATTGTTAGTGATCTTGTAAATCAATATGTCAATACTGGGTAAAAACACAAAAAATTATATATATTTTGATAGATGAGTTTGTACCTTTATGACTAGAATAGTAGCTAGATATATACAGGTGCAAATATAAAGCTTATAGATGATGATGGTAATGAAGACAATGAACTTGAATAATTGGAAAGCTGATCCACTAACAATTTTTCAGTGTGTAGTTGGTATAATGTATATGAAGAGTATTTGAATTGTCATTGGTGATATAATTAGAGGACTGAATAATAGAAATAATAATATAATAGTACAGATGATGTATACTGAATTAGACTACACTTTTTACTTCTTTAAACTCTTATTTTTTTCTTTCTTTATTTCATTTCTTTTTGATGTATATTTGAGTGATTTGTTGCATTGACATGTTTACCCAGTTTAAAAAATAAAAAGCAACTTAAAAAAGTTGGTTTCTAAACTACACACTCTCTCAACAGATGCTCCTTACCTTGTTTTCCACAAATAATAGCGTGACAAGTGCCTTTCTTGAGCCAGGGTCTGGAACATAAGAAAGTGCTCCTTCTTACATTTCTCCATCTTAACTAATGCCACTATGACCTGTTAGTGATCCATGTTGGGGTGAATGACCTAAAGTGCTCTGCCTAGGAGATGTGATTGAGCTTATACATGTCTAAGGCAGGGAAAACACTGGTCTTGAGTGATACCTTTCCATCACCTAGAATGATGCCAAGATTCAAGAACATGATAATGGGCTTTAATAAACTATCTCTGTAACTGGTGACATTCTAGGGAGATCCATATATATCAGCTTAGGATGAGATGACTGACAAGACTTCCTGCTTTGTCAAAGATGTTCTGCACCTGTCTTACCAAGGCTTTTACATTCTGGCTAAAGCCTTTGGAATGTTGACACTATGCTTTACTCCCACCTGAATAAGTGTATTAACGTGACAGTCCCAACTAGATCAAAATAAATGAGGAGGTTTAAAAGAAAAGCAGAGTGGTGGTCCACAATTATAAAATAAACTGTATAACAGAAGGAAGAAACTCCTTAACCTACATAGCAGAACAAAATATCTCCCAAATTAAGGAGAACAAAAAGCTAGTTAAGAAATCCCCTTAACTCAGGCTAGCTACAGAAGCCAAAGACAACTAATAATCCTTTAATCATGTCAGGAAAATAAAGAGTAACACTCATCATTGCTCAGTGCTTATTCATAATGGTATTACCTTCTCCAAGTCAGTGGATGTTGCCAACATACCATTTTTACCCAGAGACATCTATTCCAATCCTGTTTATCCCAGATGGAATCATGCCACCAGCAAAAGAATATGTACTGAAAGTGCTCTCCAAAATGAAGCACACCTCATTCATGGGAGCTAACAACATTCCTGGTGGCCTAATAAAAAACACTAAACAAGCACTGGTAGACCCACTCTTCAGTCTGTTTAGCCTGAGCCTATCAACAGCTATTGTGATGCCACTCCACAATGATGGCCCCATCATTGACCCTGGAAAGTATAGATCTGTCAGTATAATGAGTATTATATACAAAAGCATGGAGTGTATCATAACTGAACTAATTAACTACAGTATCAAAAATCTTATCAGACTCAACCTCCAGCAGTTTGGCTTTGTAAATCATAAATCTAGTGAACCTTTTTGATAGGGTCGCTCAGGCTATAGACTGGACAAGTTGTCCAAAGAGAGTATTTTATCCTTGCCAAGGTATTTAAGACCATACCACATGCAACTATATAATAAACAAGCTGAAAGAGCTCCAACTTGACTTGTATATGGTTAAGTGGATAGCCAACTGGCAAACAGACAGGACTCACACTGTAAGAGTAGGGAGTGCATCCTCCAAGAGCATGAAGGGGGCCAGTGGATTCCCTCAGGGATCTATGCTGGGGCCTCCGCTATTCTCTGATGTCCAGATATCAAATGAGGAATTCTAATTAACAGGGTTTGCAGATGATTGTAACCTGGGAGATGTGGTTAAGTCTTCCTCTGACACACAGGCACTCCTGCAGGAGCTTACACTTGTCAACAGCTGGTGTACAAAAAACATGCTCAAACTCAAAACTTAGAGTACAATATTGTATTCACTTAATAACCATAGTTCCAGAGTATAGTATAGAAATACACCACTTCAAAATGAGAATGTAGTGACAGATTTGAGTATTTGGGTGGATAGATCCCTTTTGTTTGATCATCGTGTTGTAATGGTTATTAGGAAATCTTTTGATCTTGCACTTCCCATAGCAAAATGTATTTTTCCAAATGAAAGCAAGTCCTTATCTGTTTGTACTCTTCTCTAGGGCTTGTGGATCCAGTTGTCTTGCCTCCACCTGGTTCAGTGCTGTTGGATTGGCTTCTTCAAGCACAGACCCCCACTTTGGTATTCTTGACTCTGATGGTGTCAGAATCAATTGTGCCTCAGAGCAAAGAGTATAGGACCAGGGTTCTTGGGTCACTTTCTTCTCTTCCTCTTGGATCTTCGGCACTCAACAGTTTGGCTGCTGCCACAGCACTAGGGCAGGTTGGGTTGGATCTAGAGTTTGGCAGTTCAGTGAGTTCCTCAGATCCTAGGGGTTTTGGCTATGGGCAACCAACATTGACCTCTGCCTTCATCACCATTAAAATAATTTTCTCCAGGCTGAAGCTGGAGTAGTCAGCAACAGCTGGTAATCCTCCACTCTTTTTGTCTGGACCTGCGGACATGCATCAGGATGTTCCAGGACAGTCCACACCTCCAGGCCTCCAAGCTACCCTGCATCCAGGGCTCCCTGACTCTTCCACTTCTCCCTGATTCTCCAGTATAGAAGAGTCTTGGTAAGAGTTGGAGCAAGAGGAAGCACTTAGAGGAATCTCTCACAGAGGATACTGACCTCGAGGAAGGAGAGTGTTCCCCAAAATACCCCAAAGGACTCCTCTTTTAGTGATATTACAGAACTGTTTAGTCAGTGCTGCGGTTGGATGGAAGAATCCCCCTCTCCAGAGGAGTCAGTATTTCTGGAGGCCTTTAGTGTGGGTCCATCCACATCTTGGGTTTTCCCCCTCTTGACTTGCTTTTCAACCTGGTGTCTTGGAGGGCTGGAAGGAAACCTGGAATGGTGAAATCTATCCCTTGGCAACCTGATAAGATTTTGGCACCCCAAAGGACCAGCAACATTGGAGTAAGGGACCAACTATTGATGCTATTGTGGTGGCAGCTGCCACCAGACAAGACATTTCAGAGGAAAGTTCTTCAGTCCATCTCCCAAACGGGGAGTCTACGGCATGGATTCATGACAACTCAACAAAGGTAATTACGATGAACAAAAAAATGAAAACCATTCATTGAAACCACCTTTGAAGAACAACTCAGTTTTTTTGCAGGGGGCAAGCACCCCCCCATGTTGGGGGACATTCCACACACGTATATATACCAACTCCTAGGTCAAACAGTAGTGAAGAAAGAAACAAACTCCACTGTAATTGTATGTAATTTCAGTGAACAGCACTCGCTGTTTTTGCATTCACTGAAATTACATTCGATCACATGACATGCACCCCTAGGGCACTGGCAATTTAGGATAGAGTGCCTATGCATCAGCAAAGTTTGCACTGAAAGTGTTAAATAATCTGGCTCATTTAACAAGACATCAGCATGATATTGTCTCTGAAGTGTAAAAGACAGTGAAGATGCAGCAGGCGCTGGAGAATCTAAATACTCTGGAGATGCAGTTGTCAACCATGCAGTCTATTTCCAATGTGTTTGTGTGACTACTCTCCAACATGGCCAATGACACATCTTAAGCTGCTGACACTGGCATTGCCATGCATGTGCATACTTGAATGTGATTATGTAATTTTGTGGACTATTTTAAGGCATCCTTTGTCATTGCTTCTTTTGACAGTTTTTCTCTTTTAGAGCCCAAATGTCCAAGACGTGTTAACCATTAATGCGCAGGATAGAAAGACTCTGTCTGCTGTCAAAGTGTGCTTTCCTACCCCTCAGCCATCCATTTCCAGGAACCAGAAGGGGACAAGCACCTCTTTTTTGGAAATTGAATCAGTATTTTCAGGACATCCCTGGTGAGGGTGCCCCTTATGATGGAGGCAAGCAGAACAGACATTGCCCATGTGACAGAGGCTGTCTGCAGAACTAGAGCTTGCATGGAGCTTTCTCTGGGAGGCCTGTTTTGCATACCTAAAAGGTTGCCTGACTGCCCTACACTGGAGGCAGTCAGAGGTCACTTTGCTCTCCACCTAAAGGCTTGGGAGGCCATCACCTTGGATGCATGGCTGTTAAGAGTTGTCTCCAGAGCAGAGCTGGAGCCTGCACTAGGTGACCTGGGCAGTTGCCCCATTGGCTGAGGGGGGCACCATGACATTTCATTTTTAAACAATTAAAAAATGCATTTCTTTTTGAGGACACACTCTGCATCTGTGTGTGCATCTTTAGTATGCTGCATGCACAGATTTAAACATTAGAACTTCAGCTTGCTTTTATGCTGAATGTTGGAACTTACTTGCTTTGCTAACAGAGAACATGGAACTGGACCACTTCCTTCCAAGTTTGTGTGTGCATGTGTGTGACATACCCTAGTTAGGGATGGTAGGTTGGTTAATTAACTTACTCAAGGATGGCGTATTGGTTAATTAACATGCTCAGGCTCAAACTCTGTACCTTTTTTACAACAGTCAGGATCCCTAATCCTCAATGGGATGCATTTTTAAGGGATGAGAATTTCAGTGCATTTTCAGTAGTTGTGAGTTTCACTGCATTTTCAAGGAATGTGAGTTTCAAGGGAAGAGAAGTTTACTGTTCCTCATGCTAAGTCTGTTTTCAATGTGCAACTGTTTTGCTTAACAAATGGCCATTAGTGTTGTGCCATAGAATTTGAAAGCAGTATTAATAGCACAGCAGGCAGCATACTTGCCTTTAGGCAGAATGCTATGATTTCTACAACCACACCTGTAGATGGATTGCTGATACCGCGGTGCACATTAAGGGGGATGGGGGTGCATTGTAGTCTTGAGTGTGCCCTTTGGATGAGATGCCTAGTAACTATGAACCTGTTGTCAGTTTGTCAGCCATTCCCTATTACAGTATTACTAGCTTACCATTTTTTTAATATAACTTAGTCAGTTTATTCTCCAAGGCTGGCATGCACTGAATTTGCAAATGAAAAGCTGAAGTGTAAAGTTGTTTGCCAACAGCAACCTCTTCATTACTTACAAATCTCTCTAATGTGGAATTATTCAATTACTTTTACATCTGCAGATATTGTGCATATTGACTAATATGGTGGATAGTGTAGAACATTGTGTATCTTGAACCTAGTCCGCCACTGTAGCTAGATAGCATGTGCGTATAGGTTACTGATAATGTGCAAGATCAGTGTCATTTTGTACAGTCAGTCAGAATGAATGCAGGCATGAATGGAGATGACCATGCAAGTGTGTTTGAAGTAATAAGTGAGTCAGTTAGCTTAAGTACATGTTCCAGTTACAGTTCCTGCTGTGTTTATGTACAACAAATATCTTGAACCCATTGCAATACTTCAGCTTTTCTTTGAATACACAAGACAAGTAATATGGTGACAGAACAGGATCCAAAGTTAAAGCAGCTTACAAACCATGAGGCACAAAGTTAAAAGTGGAGAAATATGCAGAAGTGAACTTGCAAACAGGTCAGTGGTTATTCAAAGGTAAGAAGTTGTGATCCACACCACAGGAAGAAAGAGTGTTCATGAATGCTTAAAAATTTATTTTAATCCTTGGCAAAAAGAGTATATAAACACTTTCATTTTAAACCATAAAACTTCATCAGATACAAATAAAAGAGACTAAAGCCTGTGTTTAAATATCCTTCTGTTGCATTGAGAGCACAGCCCATCCCTGTTAAGTCATTTTGATTTAAAGAGACATGACCCTTTATAAACCAAACAGAAAGAATGATAGTAAAACTGGTGGAAAAATATTCCTACTTGAAAAAACTTGAACTTTGCAACAAGAAATTGTATAGAAATTGTGTATGTGTATATATATATATATATATATATATATATATATATATATATATATATATATATATATTGACTTGGTCACGATCATCCACAACCCCCAGTATAGTATTACATCTCCTAAAAAACTTTTTTAATACGAAAATTATGAAGCATTTGTGTAAATGTATATAAAATTAAAATAAAACACCCTGTTAATACTGCATTTATACAGTTTTACTAAATGCATAGTTAAATATTTCATTTATTCATACTGGTTAATTTTATCATTCAAGTGACCTTAACTTTAATATTGGACCTAGACTGACCACGTCATTGAGGCCTGGAAAGCTGTATGCCTCTTACTTTATCTGCCAAATTAATTTGTGTTTTTCCAGTAAGGTAGACTATGCCCCCCCCCCCATGGATTTTTTCAACCTTTTCCACTATGCCAAATTCAAACTCATGTCCTTCATGTGACAACACGTGCCTGTACAGAGTATTGGTAGTTTATTTTTCATCTTCATTTCATACGTGTGCTCATATATACGATTGTGAAGCTTCCTCTCCATTTTACCTTTGTAAAAGGCTTCACAGGATTGACAGTGAGCCCAGTAAATGACCCCCATAGTGTCACAGATGTATTTCCCTCCTAATGGGATAAAATTTATCTTTCAAAATTTTTAGGAGCTGTAATACTGTACTAGTGGTCGTGGATGATTGTGACCAAGTCAATATATATATATATATATATATATATATATATATATATATATATATATATATATATACACACACACACACACACACACACACACGCACACACACACACTTTTTTTTATACAGTTTCTGTTTGCCAACTTCAAGTTTTTTCAAGTAGGAATATTTTTACACTAGTTTTACTATAATTCTTTCTGTTTGGTTTATAGAGGAAGATGTCTCTCTAAATCAAAATGTCTTAACGGGTGGGGGTGTGCTCTCAATGCAACAGAAGGATATTTAAACACAGACTTGAGTCTCTTTTATTTGTATCTGATGAAGTTTTATGGTTTAAAATGAAAGTGCTTATATACTCTTTTTGTCAAGGATTAAAGGAAATGTTTAAGCATTTGTGAAGGCTGTTTCTTCCTGTGGTGTGGATTACAACTTCTTAGTTTGTTTTTTCCTGGTTTGTTTTTATTCTTGCTTTGTACTGTTCACCATGGCCATGGGAAGAGATGTCTCTTCACAACCAGTGTTTTCTGGCTCAGCTGAACTCAACTTTGCAAATGAAATTTACATGTTACAGCAAACAGTGGGTAATTTAATCCTCCTAGTACAACAATTAACACAGCGTGTGGAGGGAGTTTTGGCTCCGGAACCAAACATCTAATATGGTGAACAACTCTCTTCAGCCTCATCTAGCAGAGGTGAAAACCGTCTAGAATGGGCACAGGTAAACAACCAACCGACCACTCAACTCATCCTGAATGGAGGTATGGCAGGTACTCAAGTTCTTAACCTTACTGAGTGGATAGGGGCTAACGTTAATTTCGAGCACATCCAACCTACGGGAGAGGACACAAACTTGTGTTCTGTCATGGATTCACTTGACCAAAGGCTTTTAAATTAAAGAAACTACAACTGGAAAACTGTTATTTTATGGAAAGCATCAGGGTCAAAAGTGTTCCAAAAGGTTTCCGCCAGTGGAGGTTCCCCACAAGCTTGGACAAGGATTCCCTTTTGCACAAGGAGCTCCTGGAACTATTTGATCAACAGGGCTGTGAATACATGGAACTTTTGGTGAAGCATAACACAC